>NC_134455.1:114913551-115188551 GCF_047948215.1 Lycorma delicatula | reverse complement strand
GCAGAAAATCCAGTTTCAGAAAAATATGTGATAGAAAATGGAATAAAAACAATAATGCTTTGCTACACAATGATGGTATACCATTCTTAACCTTAAATTTAAGTTTAAATTCACATAACTCTAATTAGCAAATTCAATTTTCAGATCATCTTCACAAAATAGTTCTATCAAAGATTCTGTTTGTTAGTTACAGTACCAAGAATGATATCCAGTATGAAATGGTTTTGTATCAATAAGAATTCAAATAATTTTCTTTCAAATATTCTTCAAAAGTTTCAGTGAGCATTTGCCAAAGACATTTTATGTTACTGATGGGATTATCTTTATGAAAACTACCAGTTTTCATTTGAAATACTGTTATTCATCATTTGACTTCTTTTATAAATGTCTTTATTTTGTTGTAAAAATGTGCTGTTCACTTCACAAACTTAAATTTAACTCATTGATATGAAAAGTATCAGATAAGTATGCTAGTGTTGTGATCCACAGCATATCTGCTACCCTGCTTGGCATTTTTCCCATTTTCAGAACAGTTTTGAAAATAATACTAAAGCTATTACTACTAAAGCTTCTCTCTGTAGATGCTGCAATGAGTCCAGGTACAATTTTCTGTAACAGCTTTCTTCTTTGGTGGCAACACCACCATCAGAACATCAGCCAATGCCACTGCTTCCAGTCCAACCATTTTCTGCAAAGAAGTTATCCAGCTTTTTTTAATTTTTCATCGGTGGTAGTTCGTGTTGCTTTACCATACTGTGATTTACCATGTAAATCATAAGTTGAGCATAGCTTCTTTTTACATCTATGTATTTGAAATTGTAAAGTGAAAAAAATCACTATCTTTGAATTCAGCTATTAAGTTCTCTTTAATGACCAAGGCCATACATTTAATTACACGGTGCAGGGTACTATTTGACAGTCGTATTTATCTAGCTATTTAGTGATTATTCACCCCATATATCTTCTGCAGGAGGAAACAACAACAGCTTTTCCACAAATGAGAATTTCATGCTCGGTTTTAAAGAATTTTAAAGCAGATTACACATTGAGGTCAGGACTCATTGTTTATACCTGTGACAGTAAATTCAATGTTAATGTACTCAAAACCACATTTTCTTCCCAATTTTTATATTTTAGTAGAAAAAACATCTTGAGACTCCACAAAAATTTTGATTCTAAAATAGAGTCCAATGGAACAGGATTTTAGCTAACAATGTTTTGTCTGTAGTTAAATGTCAATAAAACTAAACAAAATTAATGCAAGGAAAGTTCATAAGTATGTATATAAAAAAAAGGCTCTTTGAGATTTATCAAATGAAAAAGTAACAAAAAACAATATCTTCAAATAGGATTATCACACTAGTAAAACACTGGAAACAACTGTATCCCCATCTGTTTGTACGATAACTGTTAGTCTTCCTACAGGAAAGTATGGCAATTCTTTTATTGCAGTCATTAAGAAACTTGTTTGTACATGTGCAACGAAGTGCTTGCATGGGCCAGATAAGTTGCTACATAGGCACTGTGGCATGTAGAAACCCACTGGCATTGAATGTTCACTCTTACTAGCCAAATAACTGACATTGTTGCTATACACAAATAATTTTCTCAAATTACGAGAAAAGGAAACTTATGATAAAATACTATTGTATTATGTCAAAAAATTTGAGAAGCACTGACCCACATATTAATAATAATAAAAAATATCTGTCATACTAATAATTTTGTATTTTAATAACTATAGTACAAAACTTTTGTATTATAATATTTTTTGTATTGTGTCTGTGTAGCATCTTGAGAAGCTTTGCGTATCACCAGTGCTACGCATACCACAGTTTGGGAACCGCTAATAAAAAATTACAATTTACATTACTTTCAATAAGTGTATGAGAAGTAAAAATCATCATTCAGTAGAAAAAAAGAAAATAATTTTAATTTCTACAAAAAAAACTGTAATAACAGAATCAGGAATGAATATAGGTTTTTGTCAACACTAAGCTATAACACTAAAATTAACAACATAATGCATATCTATTAATACCAAACTCTCTCAACTCTGTTTTACACATCACATTTTAACAAACAAAATCCCATTTTAACAACAAAATGAAACTAAGAATTCACTCACTCAACATCTTTTTTTTAATAAACTTTTACAAAGAAACTGAGTCTAGATTCAATTCTGAGCCAGATAAACTAAATCCCTTAAAACCTGATAGTTCTACAACATTATGAAAAGTTTTAACTTTATGAAAAGTAAAAAAATATGAGAAAGATAAAATGCAAGAATAATGCCACATTCAATAAATTCTTACCAATTGTTCACAGAGATGCTGTTAGGATGGATAACTGCATGAACTAGCAATAAGGAAAATCACACAAAAGGCTAAACTGGGATGCAGGACAAGCATCAATGTTAAGTCAATTTCACTTAGAGCAGTACAGACAATAATAATTTCAGATAATACTTTCCATCAGAGCAGTACATATAATGCTTTAAAAGTTTTTGCAAGTTTTAATTTTACAACAAAGAATATATTTTACAAAAACTTTATGTAGAATAAAGCTCGAGTTCTGAACATGACAATAACAACAACCACAAATCTAGCTTGGTGGGCAATCATTTTTTCTTACCACCCACCTCTTTTCTTATCACTGGTCCCTTATTCACCAATATCAGTTCTATAGTTGACCCTGCTACATTCATTGCCCTAAGGATCCAGGACCTGAATTGCCAATACACCCCTTGGTATCTAGTAGGGTGACCGCCTAGTGACACTCTAAAATCCATTTCTTGTTTTATGGTTGCACAACAACCCTAATTTTTTGAAAACTGTTTAATTATTTTTTTTAAATTATTTATTTTTCACCACTAAAAATAAAACTTTTATTTGATTTTAAATAGAAAATTAAACACTCTGCATTTATAATAATAAAATTAACAAGTGTTAATATGTTTCAGGGTCAGATGATAAATTAATTTTTTCCAAATGATTTTTGTATATGATTTTACACCAGTAATTTACTGTTGAAGTACTGTTTCCACACTATGTCCACTAGCTTCATAAATATCCTGTCATTAAAATTCAATTTTTAAACATTAAAACAATTGACAAAATTATTTCTTGTATTTATTTATTTGGTTGCTTTCTATTTTATTTAACTTTTGAAACACTTTTGTTTAAAGAAAACTTCTTTAGATAAAAAAACTTCTATTTAATAGAGAAAACACAGATTTTGACATTTGTCAAATTAAAATGGATTAATAATCCTAATAACACATTCAAAAATAAAACATTTTTATTATCGCTACACGTTATATCCTTGTAAAGAAAAGAAGGAATGAATTTAGTTTTAAACACATACCATTTTTAATCTCATGTTTGAAAGTTCATTCTCAAAATCTGACTGCATTACTCTTTCTGTAATTGCATGGTTGTTGACAGATTCTTCCCATTTCTTTGTAGCTTCTTCATATGCTGTCTGAAGTCTATTTTGGAAATCTTTCAATTTATCATACTTTATACTTAACCTAACACAAAAAAAGTTGTTAAAGCATTATTAAGTAAATCACCTCATAAGTAAACAAATGTTTAAGTAAAGAAACTTGGAAGAGTAATATTTGAATAATGCTTTATTTATTTTATTAATTTTTATTAAAACAATTTTGTTAAGTCCCCTCTGTACCAAATGAGAACAGGTAATCAATTGTCAACCGAAGAGCTTTCTAATCAGCAAAAGAAAAGACCTCTCATTCAGCAAAATAGGTAATGTTCAATCATTATCACATTAGTTGATTAAAATTAGAATCTTTTTTTGTTAATTGTTGCTTTCAAATTACATATTGTAAAATTTACTATATTTACACACTGTAAATTTTACCCCTGGGCCAGCCCCCCAAGAAGGGATTGAAATTCTATTACTCGTCAAAAGTAGTGACTGTTACCTTTTTCTAAGAGTTACAGTATTCTATGTGGAACAATTTTAAAGCTGCTGAGGGGTTTCCATACTTTTGACTATCTGTATATAACATGACTGAAGATGTGGATCCCATAAAAGTACTTTCATTAAAAATAAGATATCTTATCTCAATGTACTGTACTAAGTTTAAAAAGATTAAGTTAAATAAATTAAAAATAAATTAGTGTACTTTTACTTAAATATATTGTTAGGACTAACAAAAAAGGTGGCTTATATTAGTTACATAATTTTAATTCACATAGGTTTTTGTTTTCTACAGTTTCTTAGCAATCAGATCATTCCCCAAACCACCAAGTTATACCAAAAGAATATGAACACAAATGATTATTAGCAGTGATTAGCTAATAAGCCATTTTCTGATTTTCATTTCCTCATTCAATCTGTTAGAGGGGTATATCAAGTCAACCTGGAGGTTGAGTTCTTAGGAGAAATGTGAACACTATATTATATTGTTTCATTTAACAATCTTAGATCTGAAATGGATGTACTAAAATTCTTCAAATTCTATTTCACTATTTAATAGTGTACTTTGGTATCCTAATGTCATTTCATCTACTGTTTAGTCTCCCATACAAAAAAATAATTGAAACAGTATTATAAAATAGTATTTTGGTTAGAAAGAAACATGCATACACACACCCATATCCAAATACACACCAGCAGTGAAAATTATACAGTTTCTGATTAAATACTTCACTGATCAAATACTTCTATAAGCTTCAAGACATCAACAATTATCTGTTTGCAACAATAGGTTAACATTACTCATGTTAATTGTTTTGTATAGCCTGGCTGAAATGAGTGCTACAATAAATAATCCCACAAGTTGTGAAGTGCGATCAATAATTTGTTATCTATTGGTGAAAAACAAATCTGCTGCAAATATTCAATGGGAAACTGCTGATGTTTACAGACCCAGTTTTCCTTTTTCACGAAGAACATAGTAGCTGCCAGACTGTCTTCACAGACGAATTGACTGAAAATGTGAATGCAAAAATCCATGAAAACAGAAGGCTTACCGTTTTGAAATTATAGACTGAATTTCCTTTTGTTTCTCGATCAGTAATTTATGACATTTTAACTGAAAAATTGGGTTACAAAAAGTTGTGTTCCAAATTGGTACCAAAACTTTTGACAAATGCACAAAGAAAAACGTCTTGCTGCAGCTCAAACATTTTTTAGACACTCCGAAAATGAAGGTGATGATACATGAAAACACATTGTGTTCGGTAATGAAACGTGGATATCTTATTCAAATGTTGAAACAAACCAGCAATCAATGCAATGGCAGCATTCACCACCATGAAGCCCAAAAATTTTAAATGAGAAAGTTTATAGCTACAGTTTTTTTGGATGACGAATGGATATTGCAGATTGAATTTCTCGAACGTGGAAGAAATGTTAATGCCAACACATACTGTGAAAACATTCAATTCAAAACAAGAGGCACAGGAAGCTAACCAATAGGATTTTCTTTCTCCATGATAACACACGGCAAACAAAACCACTGAAATAATGCAAAAATTTCATTGGGAAATGTAACATCCACCTTACAGTCCAGATCTTGCACTAAGTAATTATTAATCTTTTCTCCATTTAAAACAATGGCTTGCATAGCTGAAAAGTTTGATGATTAGAAATTACAAAACAGAGTAATTAACTGGTTTAAATTGCAGGCAGGAACAGAATAATGAAGCTGGTAAAGCCAATATCAAAAATGTATTCCAGTGAATGGCGAAAATGAAGAAAAATAGTATATACATGTAAATTTATTTTGTTATAATAAAGTTTTTCTTTTTCACTAATTTCAATTTTTATATCAAAACGGCCCTTACTTATTGCATGCCTCATATTAAATAATTATTTAAAACCATCGTAATTATTTATTGAAACCACCAGGTCACTTTCTTTATTTTGGTAGTTATTTCAGAATAATTTGAATGATAAAAAATTTTACTCCACAGTTCTAAAACCAGTACAGTAAATTCATTAAAGGTAAAGATAATACTCTAAACATAACTCATAACTGGATTCACTTTACTAGAATTTGCTTTACAGCCAAGCTTGAATGTCAGCTTGAACAGCCAAACGGTATAGTTGCCTTACCTCCATTCTGTTGTATAATTATTCATGAGAGTTCTGTAATTACCTAAGATATACTTCATGACCCTTCTTAAAAATTTATAACATTGTAATTGTAAAGACATTTTAATCAGTCGAGCTAAATACAAAAAGGCATACACTTATATATAGAATTTGATCTGTAGTAGTATTCTACTGATGAATAAAATTTATTTCAAAGAACAGTAATGTGCAAAAATAATGAATATTTTCAAATGAGGTAATACAAGCAATTATTTGTAATGGAAAAAAATTATCCATAATATAATATATTTTTATTAAAACCTGTAATGTTTCTCATTAATAATAAAGTTGAAAATTAAAACATATTAAAATTAACAAACATTAAAATATGTTTATAGTTTGCTGTTTATCACCCGCAAAGCAAAGTTCATTCATCTGTAATTTATTAATTAAATGTAAAAAATTAATTAAAATTAAAATTAGAGATTGGATTTTTTAACCTCATAATGACCACAACCTTTCTAAAAGCTGATTAACTGATTTAACTATTCAAAGTATATATAATTTTAGTCAGCTAAACAAAATTATTTTACTTTTATATAATATGTTTGGAGACTAAAATAACATATGCTTTTGACTGCTACAATACTTCTTTCTCTATTCTAGGCACTGTTATAAGCTGAAAAACTACTGATCTAATATAGAAGATATAGGATTTTTTCCCATATACATTTGCATTGAATCTGCAATTCAGTGGTTAGAACAGAACTAAATCAGCAATCAAAATCTTTTAAAATCTGATAGAGAATAAATTAATGATTCCCAAATTCCATAATATCACCTTGGAAAAGTCAGATACAGATTAAACATATTTATCACAATTATTATAAAACTAATAAATAAACTGATCTGTAAGCAGTTCTTGTTATTTCTCTTACTGTCATCTCACCACAAAACTTATCACAACTACAAAAGTGTAACAAACTGTGAAGTTAACAATTATGATAAATTGTAAAAATTTATGCAACTGTTTCATGATAACTTAAAAGACTTTTACAGCAATAGATTACTATTACCAAATAATAAGAAATAAACGTATACATACATGTTTTTTTCTTCTTCCAGTTTAGAACACTTTTCATCAAAAGATTCAGCTGCAGTTTCAATTTTGTTACAAATTTCATGCTCAAGCTTAAAAGCATTATATTCATTGAGAACTTTAATCTTCAATTCATGGAGTTCATCAACCAATTTTTCTTTTGATGCCAACTGAGCATGCAAACAATTGTTTTCTGCATTATAAATAGAAATAGTTTCCTCTAGATCTTTTACTTTACTAGTACTAATAGAAAACTCAGCGCTCAACGTTTGTAAATTTTCTAAGAGAGAATTATTTTTAACAGTAAATTCAGAAATAAGAACCTGATTCGAAGAATTTATATCTTCTAGTTTAAAAAGCTCTTTCTTTAATTCTTCAACAGTCAATTTCTCTTGCTGCAAGAAAAACAAACAGGATTTATAAAGTAAAGATTAATAAGCTCTCACATACTGAATAAATGAAAATTATAAAATAAAAATTTTCAGAAAAAAGATAAAAAGGGTTATCCATGGAAGAAATCATCACATACGGTCAAAATTAAGCAATTTTTATTATACTTTAGGCATGTTATTTTTATTACCTTTGTTATTTTATAATTCAAAACAATTTACACTAAATGAATTATTACACTCAATGCATAATAAACATCTAGCATACACAGTACCTGTGTGCGTTTTTATAATTTACTTTACAGCTTTTTAATTCTTAATCATTATAGAAATACAAGCACATTATACCTCATACTTCTCCTGTGTATCCTGTAATTTCAGTTTCAAATTCTCTAATAATTGCACCTGATTCTTCAGCTCTTCACATTCAGAAGATAACTTCTGCAGCAACTTATCTTTATCTTCAAGGGAGAATTGCTTAAAAAGAAAGAAAACCCCTATTTTATATGAAGATATTAAAATAATATAAAATATACATTCACATTAACTTACAATTCTTACACATACATATATGTATATTTTTAATGCATTTATTTTATATACAAAAAAATACACGTTGTGAGCGATTCATAATCAACACCCCCAGCAATAATTACTGAAGGCAAATTAATAATTTATTTACACTTTCTTACCGTGTAAATTCACACTGAGAAAGGATTTTTTGAAATTGACTTAAAATGGATTAAGGGGTTAATGAGTTAGAGTTAAAATAGAGTAACAATGAAATTTACTATTTTTTTAATTTCTCTGTAACAAATGAAGTCATCAGCTGGATGGAAAACTCATTTGCCAGCTAAAAAGAATCTTTGAACACCAGTAATGTACAAAGAAGCTCTTGTGGGCCAAGAAATATATTGCTTTCCTACGAGTCACAACTTTATGTTTAGGACATATGTTAGAAAAGCATTAGATGAAAATACATCATCAGCTCATATCAAACAATCAGTTAAACATTACTCTTTGTTCATTACTTCCAGTAGATGGTATATTGAAAAGTGATGGATATGCCAAGATTCTGAAGGAAAGGGTAGTGACAACTTCAATAATTCTCACAAGACAATGGAGTATTCCAACAAGATTTAGTGCCATGCCATATTGCCAAAAAAAGTGGAAAAAGTTTTCAAAAAGTGAAAATAAAGTGCTCCCATGGCCAGGCAATTTTGAAAAATTTTTTTCTGAGCAAAAGTCAAAAAATGACAAAAAAGAATTGTATCACAAAAATTGACCTATTAAAACAATAATATCAATACAGTTTCATGAAGAAACAAAAACAAATGTGTAGTACATTTGTTGAATCAATGCCAAATCATGTACGTAAAGTGATTAAAAATAAAGGTCATATTATTCATAGATATTCATAAATTGTAAGAGTACGATTTTTTTCTAAATAAAGTTGCTTTTTATTAAATAAAATCTGTGTTCGAATTAATTTGCATGTTACTATGTCTTAACAAGTGTATTTTTTGCAAAATTTTTACATCAATATCTTTATACTACAAATAATGCACTTTCATAACAGATAGTAGGTAAAATTGTACTAGATTAGATTGGTTTCAACATATAACAAATTCCTGATTTCACAATGTAACCTCTACCTGATGGCAGTGTCTTGTATTGGTAAGCTTGCAGGCATAACACTATGAACTGTTTTTGCAGGACATTACTGGTAAAATACTGCATTAATAACTAGTAAATTATTGTGCAACGTAATATTTTGTATTTGACATGAGACACTAATTTACAGTCAAATAACAATGCAGGCCAGTTGTAATCATTACAGATGCTATTTATAAAGCAAAACAAGAAACAAATTGATGGAAAATGATATATGCTGTATATATCCCATTCCTTCAATCAAGTTCATAGACAGTTCAAGTTTTTTCCTACAGTTCAATTCATAGATAACAAATTCGGTAAATTTAACTGATTTTGTGATTTTTTCTTTTAGTAAAAAATTCATTCTTAATATTTAACAATAAACATAATAAAAGCATATATTTGCAGAGATCAATGATTACAGTATAATCTGTAACACACCATAATCATGAGTACAGTATATTACTTTCACAAAATTGAAAACCGGGTGCCTAAATTGCTTTAAAGGTTGAGATTATCTTGACACTAAAAGCTACAATGTTGTAAAACTAACTACCAAATCATACACATAGGTTAATTTTAACTGAAAAAGTTTGCATACAAGAAACCCAGAATACTAAAAAAACATTCAGAACTATAGAAAAAAGTATCAATTACATAGATAAATCTTTGTAATGATTTCTTTATTATTGCAGGAAATTGTAGTGGTTAACAACACTAAACGTGCATCAAAAAAGATTAATCATACACACTGGGACTTAACTGTATCAAAACTGCTTTACAGAGGTGGAATTCTTAGAAGTAAATGTAATTATCCCAGTGACTTCAATAATTTTAAGAAATTATTTTGGAATAAATTTTTAATTAATTTGTAACCATAGCATACATTGTTTATAGATAAACCCCTCCTCCGAAAAAAAAATATGTGCATCAAAAAGTGTAAATTTACATGAAAATAAAAAATATTATAACCAAGATTTCCAGGTCCAATTCAAATAAAATCTACTGATTGGTTGGTGGTATTGTATTTTAGAAGTCCAATGTCTAGGGGATATAATGTTGCTGATAGAAGATGTGTTTACAGAGATACCGCCCACACGAACTCAATCCCTTGCAGCTTCCACAAACACAGAAAATCTTTTCCTGACCATAATCCTAACAACCCTATTTTTACACTTATCCAGTTACTTTTTATTTCAAGTTCTGGAGATTACTCTCCAGAAATTAGTTATAGAGAAATTGGTTCTTAGTTTCTAAACTTCTGTAAAACTACTTAAGAAAAAATTATTTAATAAGCAAATAAATGAATAAATATGAAAATGACAAATGGGAAATTATCTCGCTAAGATAATTAAGTAACGAATGGGATTTTCATAATTCAAGATAATGGCGATAAAACTTAAGTAGAGATTAGTATTTCATGTTGCATCATCTACAATGAATATTAAAGATCTACACAAATGTTAAATAATTTTTGCTTTTTAAGTAACTAACTGGCGATAAATAACAATACACATAACAAAATTCATATTTCTATATTTTTGACAAAATTATTAATAAATGCTATATTTCATCATTAATTATTCACTAGACTTTTACAATAAATAATGAATTTAAAAAATGTAATAACTATAAATTACATACAACAAAAAGTTCTACTTTTTAAATCCCATACCATTTTTTCTTTGACAACTACAAGCTGGTTTTCTAACTCAAAATGCAGTTCTCTTTCTTGATTAATATGTTTCTTTTCCAAATCATTTAAATTTTCTTTAGCTTCTTCAAGTGCTAACTTGAGTTTAGTTCGATCAATCTTTAGTTCTTCATTTTCACATTTCATCCTAATAATTAAACAAAAGTTCCTACAAATAACTTAAATAAACATAGCTAACGTAATAAGTAATGATAAAAATAAATTCACATCAGTATTAATTGTTCTCCAAAACAAGAAAAGAAATAAATGAGAAAGACAAATAAATAGCGTTAAAGAAGATAAAAATAAATCAATCATCAAATACAATCAGGAAATGGACTGGTAGTTAATAATATGAATCAGAGTTTGAAGTCCATGTTATCTTCTAGCCCAAAATTTAGTTATTCTTACAAAGACCAGTAAGAGGATGTCCACAGCAATTACGTTTTGATAAAGAGCAAATATGACAACTAATAGTTACTTTTTTAGAATAATTTTTTATTCTTTAACTAAACAAATCTCATTTTTATCTGCAAACACACCCATCACTTTTAATACAAAATACTAATCTTTAGCTTAATATCATTTAAGCTAAATCTTACTAACTGAATGATTTTTAGTACAATTACTTTCTTACTATCCAGTTATTTTTGTAATTTCTTTCATTTAACTCATTTTATTATATTTTCATTTTATTAAAGTCATTTGTTTATTCATCTTTTCATGTGATTCACAAGTTTCTTTGTGATTTACTTCCACTACAACAGAGGTTAATTAAGAGCCAACATACATCAGGTTACTATAGTTTATTATATAATTTCACTTTTTATTTCAATTTTATTTATTAATCTGATCAAGTTTACATTTTCTTTATTATGAAGAGAATTAAATAATTTATACCTACTCCCCTTTTATAACATGATGAGTATAACAAAATCTCTCATGTGAAGAAGAATGAGAATAATTCAAAAGTTAATGAATGAGTTATGGTTAAAAAATACTTGATAGGGATTCTAAGAATAAAATGAAAACTTAACAAAATTTTTTCCAAATGCAAGACTGGTTCTTTAATGCAGTGTTTCAAAAAACAATTATTCTTGTTAATTACGAAATATAATAGAACAGAATCATCATATCTTAAATGGATGATTTGCCCATTGAAAAAGAATTATCAAATGTAACATCACCATCGTATCTCAATTTTTTTACATAATACGACGCTGTGATATGATAGTACTATTAGAGCAAAATTTACTGGAAATATGCATGGAAAAAGTTGTCACTTTAATATTAAATCTCTGTTTTGCCGAGGTGAGAATAAAAGAATGCAGAAGGATTATATCCTTTTCAGCAATTTTTTCTTAAAAGTTTAGTAGATTAAATGAGAATATAACAAAAACTGGTCAGTTGGTTTGAGGAGTGGCTACACCTTTCAAAAAACATGATTTTTTATTTGAAGAATGGTTTAAGATATAAAGAACACTGGTGAGACAGACTAAATGCTTTACTGGAGAGTGTGAGTGAAAGAAATGACACTGGATTGTGCATGTTAGTTTGTCCAATCGTTATAGATTTTTTTAATAATATTATATTAAATTAGGGTTGGGCAACATGTTTGCATAAATAATGTGATTGGACATTATTTTCTGAAGGTGTGAAAGAGAATGCAGAGAAATAAGACTTAGGTGGTTTGGTTATAGCAGATAACATTTTTTGAAGTATTTTTTTAATCTACTAAATTGGTAGTCCTAATTTGGTTTTGATACAAGCTTTGAGGAAAAGCATTATTGGTTATTGGATTTAATTATTAACAAATTACTTAAGGGATATATATATATATGCACACACTGCATATTTGTGATACTTACAAATGATCCATACTTATGTATGTGTACTTCATATTTTGTATCTACATGTGTGTAGATATGGTATTATAAAGAAAAATAATGCTATAGCTTGGTACAGTATTATATTCAATGTTGTTGCTATATAAGAATTAAAACAGTATGTGACCACGAAATGTAAAATCAGTAAGACACTTAGAATAATTTCTAAAAGATTCACAGACCTAGCCTGTGGTTAAGTACAAACATTTTCAACGTATAAACTAGATCTACAAAGTAATATACATAAACAGATATAAATAAATTTAAAAAACACAACATTAATGTAAGCTTACTACTCAAAATATATACCAAACTAATGTGTACAAGCATGATAATGCAACAACAAACACAAGTGAGGCATAAACCAAGTAATAGTTCATGTTTACACCAAATAAAACATTCACTCAAAAGTTTTCATTAAAAAAAATCCTGAGGTACATAAATCAGAATTTAGATTAAGATAAACAACTAGCACATGATCTTATAATATTGCAGCTAACTATCTATCCATTGTACATCAACTACTTAATTAAAATTCTGTATAACTAATACACTCAAATACAGAATATATTTAATATAAATTGTAATAAGTAATCACTTTAAATTGCAATTCAATCTTAATATAGCTACAAAATTATAATAATAAAACAAACATGAATTTATTTGCACATATAATGCATCTAATCCAACACAATCAACAAAAGTTAACTAAAAAAACCCTAAACAAAGACAACCATAAACATAAAAAGTCTAATAATAATTCTAACAGTAATATATTTATACTATTATACTATTTTATAATAATATTACAATAATATAAATAATAATTTATTATAAATTTTATAATAATATTTATAATACTATTACATTATACTATTTATATTAAACATTATTTTGATAAATTAGGTGTAAATATTAATTTAAATTATACTACAGAACAGTATTTTTTCCAAATAATTTTTTTTATTTTACATTAATATTAAAAAATAAAATAAAATAGTTTTTATATTTAGTTGTACCATGTCTTCCTTGGTTGTAAAGATGATTAATTTTGCTTTTTTTAAGGGAAAGAAAGGCAAAGATAAATGAAGTAACAAACGTCCTACAAGCAGAATAGCAAAGAAAATTAAGAAAACAAAGGATTCTTGTACAGTGTAGGGAATGCAGAGGTTTTAGTCTTCAAAACAATTAATAGAAGCATAAGAAAAAATGCAATTTACTCTTATGTAGTTTGTTTTCTTACATAGTAGCAATACTAATTTTCTGCAAGTGTAAGAACTGTTACAGTCAACTTTGTTTTGCACATAATGACAACCACTATTTTATGAAATGAATGAGTAGATTTTCTACAATCTAATAAACAGAAGCTTTACTGCAGGTTATTGAAAACATCAAATTTACAACAGAAAACGTAAGCAATGGAAGGCTGCTTTCACACAAAATAATAAATTAAAAAAACTAGTCAAAGAGCAATACATAAATCCCTTTAAAAAGTGAACAATAAAACATGCAATAAGACTACAACTGAAAAATATTATAATAATTAAATAGTTTTTTGATACAGTCAGTTCAAAAAACACAAAATTACATCTTGACAAATCAAAAGTTTGACACTTTAATGGAATATATTCTTTAGAAAATGTTTTTAAATAATATGGTAAAATTTTTTTTAGTAAAAAATGTTTACTTTATTTTAAATTTTCAGTTGATTTTTAACAATTATTTTACAATATTATATTGTTCTAAATAAAGAAAAACACTAAATCATGGCTCAGAATTTCTGTGTGTAATCAGAAAACAAAGTACAAGATCTGTAAATAAAGTAATGAGATTAGTTTGTTTTTTAGTAGTCAAAGTGGTAACACTGTAAAGTTACTAGTAAGCATGTGGTTATATGAACAGCTGATTTATGTTAGGTATTAATATTTTTAGTCTATTGTTGCTACGTGAGATGTAAACAATTTTTCATGAAATGAGTTTTTGTTGTGTGTTACATTTAAGTGATAATACTTATAAGCAAAGTTCTACAATCAAGTTTTGTTCTCAACATGTGAGAAAGCTACTGAAACTTTGTCAAAATTGAAAAGGGTTGAAAAGGGCATATGGAGATGACACTGTCATAAGCCCAAGGTTTTAGGTGATTTAAAGCATCTTCAGATGGCTGGGAATCAGTTGCACACAATCCATGCTCTGGAAGACCGTTAACATCAAAAGGTGACAAGTGTTGAGCAAATCAGAGACTTGATACGGTACAACCGGCAATTAACTGTCAGAATGATTGCAGAACAATTGAATTTGAACCATACCACAAATCCATCAAATTTTGACAAAAAATTGGACATGAAAAACTTTTGTGCAAAATTGGTCCTAAAATACCTCACTGTTGAACAGAAAAACAACAGGGTAGAAGTGTGTCGCGACCTTCTAGGGCAAATTGAAACTGATCCTGATTTTCTAAAAAAATGTTATTACTGGTAATGAATCTTGGATACTCATATTTGAGTACAACCCAGAAACAAAACACCAGAGCAACACACTTCAAACTCACCACATCCCAAAAAAGCAAAAATGAGCAATCAAAAATCAAAACAATGCTAATTTGTTTCTTCGATAGTAATGGCATTGTCCATATTTTTTGCCTATAGGACAGACTATAAATCAATATGTTTACCAAGAAATTCTTCAAAGACTGCAGAAAAGAATTGCCCTCATGAGACCAGCCATCAGACAACTGGATACTTTCTTTTTCTTTTTCCTGTTTAACTTCCGGTAACTACAGTTTAATAATTCTTCAGAGGATGAATGAGGATGATATGTATGAGTGTAAATGAAGTGTAGTCTTGTACATTCTCAGTTCAACCATTCCTGAGATGTATGGTTAATTGAAACCCAACCACCAAAGAACACAGGTATCCACGATCTAGTATTCAAATCCGTGTAAAAATAACTGGCTTTACTAGGACTTGAACGCTGTAACTCTCGACTTCCAAATCAGCTGATTTGGGAAGACGCGTTTTAACCACTAGACCAACCCGGTGGGTAGACAACTGGATGCTGCATCATAACAATGCGCCTTGTCACACTGCACTCTCAATTAATGAGTTTTTGGCAAAGAAAAACATTCTTGTAGTTCCTCAACCACCTTATCCTCAACATTGCTGTCAAGGATGGGAAAACTGTGAAGCATTGCGTGGCTTCCCAAGAAAACTATTTCGAAGATGATAAAGTCCATGAAAAACTGTATTGTAAATAAAAAGTTTTTTTGAACCAGTCTCATTACTTTATTTGCAGACCTTGTATAGCATTGTAAAGATTACACAGTGTGAATTGTTGTTTTATACCGTCCCTTT
This sequence comes from Lycorma delicatula, assembly GCF_047948215.1. Taxonomy (NCBI): domain Eukaryota; kingdom Metazoa; phylum Arthropoda; class Insecta; order Hemiptera; family Fulgoridae; genus Lycorma; species Lycorma delicatula. The sequence goes on along the minus strand of NC_134455.1, from coordinate 115,172,412 downwards.
TTTCCCAATTTTCACTAGAAAATTACCTAATTTAGCATGTTTTATAATTGATGAATAAAACAAGAAATAAATACCATAGTAATCCTACAACTCAACAAAAATAACCCAGTAATACATTTGAGAAAGCACACTAACATGCTGTTTTATACCAGTCATTTGAAACATTCTCCATATTAACATATTTTACATATTAAAATGCTTATAATTATAAATGTAAGCTAACTAAACTTAACCTATGCTTGCTTTGCTCACTAACCTTGACTAATTAACAGCAATGTTTTCAATTTATTAATAATAATAATTACTGAATTTATTATTTAAATAATCAAGCTATTACTGTTAATTAGTCAAGGTTAGGGAGCATAGGTTAAGTTTGGTTAGATTATATTTATAATTTCTCTGCAAATACCTCCAAATATTCACTGAATTTGAAGAATTCTGCCTCTATTATATAATTTATTTTTGAAAATGAAGCCTCGTCTATTTCTACTACATTCCTAGACCATCTACCTTTTTTGGATTTTTTAATAGATGATCAGCACACACACACCTCTCTCAGGTAAATTTTCCAATCCATCATTTCTTCACTTGAAATTAACCTATGGTCGATTCACTCACTAACCTTGAATAATATGTTAATATATAAAATACGTTAATATGTTTAAAATGACTGGTATAAAAAAGCATGTTAGTGTGTTTTCTCTAATGTTTTATTCATCAATTACTATAAAATATAAATTAAATAATTTTTACGTGATAAAACAAGAAAAAAGTTGGGGGCATAAAGTCAGACTTTGGTCTGGCTTTATTTTTGGGGGCATGAAGTCAGATTTTTGGAAGGGTAACTGCATGTTATAATCTATAGTTAATGATCATTGCATCAAACTATTCCAGCTAGAGTAAAACAAAAAAACACACATTTACTTCCCCGTACAATACATCTCTGTATCATTTACAGAAATTAAAAGGTTAGAAGCTACTACAGAATCATTTAAGTGGAAGCAACAAAAATTTAATTTAATTTACACATTTTAGCAACATGCAATTAATAAAAAAAATATAAATACATCAATACATACAACTTTAAGTCTTCTTCAACCCTGATGCAACCTTCTTTAAGAGATTTCATTGTAGCCCAAACCTCAACACAGTTCTTATGTTCATCTTGAAAAGTCTTGTATTCATTCCTGACTCCATTTAGTTCATCAATTAACTTATCTTTTGACATAATACTAGAGTTCAAACATATTATTTCTTTGCTTTTATCAGAAAGAATTTTTTCTAATTTTTCATTTTTTAAAATGAGATCTGATAATTCAGAATTAGAAAGTTCTATGTTTTGTACAAGTAAAGAATTTTTTTCACCGATTTCAGAAATTATGATCTTATTTGATGCTTGTAGATTTTTAAGTTCTAGAACTTCCTTCCTTAAATTCTCCGAAACTTGTTTTTCATTCTGTAATAAATTAGAATAGATAAATGGAAGGAAAGGGAAAACTACATATTCATGAAAATAAAAATCTTAATGAACAGAAGAAACATGAAACTACTATTAAAATTAAAAAAGCAGCAATATGCACTACATTAACTTTATAGTGAAAATGTTTATTTCCAAATATTTTTGGAGCTTTCAATATCAATGAATTTTTACTATCACAAAAACTTACTTATTACTGTAGATGTACAGGTATGTCATAACAAAAAAATTCAAAAACTATATTTTAACAGATTTTTTTCGGTATGTTCATTTTAACTGAAGGGAAATGTCTATACACATTGCAGTATTTTATTATTACAAAGTTTTTATACAAAAGTTTTCTATCATAAAACTATAAAAAAGTGTAATTTTGAATAATTACACGATTATTAATTGGAAAATAAAAATTAATTGTAATAATAAATTATTAGTATTCATCTAAATAAAACCTTTACAGTTTTATTTTTCGAGTAATTTTACTTATGTTACAACAAATTAAATATCACGCACTCTAATCCATAGTACTTTTCAGTACAAGTGTCATGAAGAATATTGTAGACAGGATTTGGGTAATTTTACTTATGTTGCAACAAATTAAATATCACGCACTCTAATCCATAGTACTTTTCAGTACAAGTGTCATGAAGAATATTGTAGACAGGATTTGGGGAACTAGTACAATAAAGTATATCTCACAAGAACAATTTACTCATCTGCCTAAGGATGTATGCAATCAAAAAACAATAAGCCCAGGAACATTGCTGTTAATCAATATTTCTTTTAAAAAAAAGTTAGAGACCAATTATCAACATAATTCTCATGCATAATAACTTTACCCATCAAGGATTATCTATCAGACATAAAGCATTCCAACTGATTAGTTTAGAGATTCTTGGATGTAAAATTAAAATAAAAGAATTATCCAACTTAATTTCTGTAAAAACTGAAGAAAATTATATGAACCTGAAATTGTATTTGGTTTACACTTCACAGTTGAGTAAATCAGTTTGAGAACTTATGAAGTAAATATGTAACCACAATTTTATAACAAACACGGATTTTTTCTAGTACAGTTCGTTCTGTAATCTAAAATTTTTTATTTGCAAGAAACTTGTCAAAGAAATAACAGGAAGTTCTTCATGTATACAATTTTATGCTTACAAAATACTAACACTAAAATAAACATAAAGCCATATGTAACAATACCATAAAATTTTCCTTCATATTTTCTAATTCCATCTTCAACCTTTCAGCAAGATTTGCTTGTTTCCTTAATTCCTCACATTCAGAAGATAGTTTATTCAACATTTCTTCTTTCAATTTATAACATGACAACTACAGAAAATAATAAAAGTTCTATATAAACAATCAAGAATGTAAATAATGAAAATAAATAATAGTAACATTTAAAAATCAAATCACTATTATAACATGTGTTGAATTTGTGATAAATTAATCACATGTAATAAATTAATCATATGTAATTAATAAATTTATATTTATTTATGTTGGCAAGGCTATGTAACAGATGAGAAAGAAAAAAAAATTTTCAGTCTTAATAAAACAGTCAAAGGATACAGATCAATAACTGAACATTAAATATTATAATTAGATTAACTATTTTAATAAAGCAAGTTCAATCTAATTCTAATAGAACCAGAGTACGGTTATATTAATAAACAGTATGAAAATAACAAATATTAAGTGGCTATTAAAAGTTAAGAAGGAAACTTTTAAAAGAAGAAAATTCTATTTTCAATTATTAAAAGCTAAGCAAAATGGAGCGTATAAAAATAGATGATATTGTGATAGTTTTTCTCTTGTATCAAAGGAAAAAGGAGATACGGATAATATTGATATTTGAAAATTAGCTGATTAAACATTTTTCATAAGTGTCATTTTCTGATGGATTCGAGAAAGCAGATGAGCTGAAAGAAGCTGGTTCCTTTCTGCCTTTATCCCTGCATGTAAAGTTTTTTTTAGTCTATAGCGAAACATATATCAGAAACATTGAAATGGAATCATAAAATATTTAGTATAGTGTGTGTTGCTTTATGTCCAACAGATAGCACTGTTTTTCAAAAAAAGCATGTTTTTACCTGTCACAGGTGTGACATCAGGTATATAAATAATAGGTATATATAAAAACACGTGCATATTTGAATGCAACGTTGTGTCAAAATTTCAAAGCAATCTATGAAGAACTTTCGGAGATTTAAGATTTTGAACAAATGAACATTTAAATTTTTATTTATATAGATATACATTACACACACATCAATCAAAAAGCTTTGGAAAACTGGAAAAACCAATAAATGTAAAATTAGAGATGGTAGTATGTTCAAGTTTATGGAGGGAATGTTTTTTATTTTAAAGAAATGAAACAAAATTTAATAAGTAATTCTAAAGTAACAATTAAAAATATAATATCACATGACAATTTTTAATCAAAAAAAAAAAAGAAAATAAACAACAAAAGTAAAAGTATATAGAATAAAGTAACATTCATATCTTGCCTTTTGAAAATAATGGAAAACGAGCCAAAGAAATTTTATAAATGATTCATCCTGATATAAATGGGCCTCATTTTCATCATTCATACGAGTTTCAAAGATTATGTCAATGTAGTAGATTTTGAAGATAAATGATATAAATAAAAACTTTATCTTTTGACTTAGTTTCAAAGTTTCATTCTTATTTAAGCTAATTTTATAATCACATCTTTTTTTCCAATTTTCAGCATTACTGCTTCACATGTACATAAATACCGAATTAGCCAAATAGCAGGTATATATAAATGATGCTACATTATTCTTATTCTCATTTAATTATATTATCTAAAACCTATACATGTAATATTCTTTTATATTACGTCATCCTGACATCATCCAGTTTGGATTTAATTGATTTGGTATTTTCATAAAAACTCGACTTCCATACAATTTTAAAAACTTGTCTTAGTTTTACATTCAAACTTACGTTGTTTTACGTTCAATAGTATTAGCTGCAGTTCTAATTTTATGAAACCTACAGAAAACTATGATAAAAATGAGTAAAGAAAATTATATTGAATCATTAACAAAAAATATAATTTAGAAAAAACAACATTATAATATTACACCAATGGAAGTCAATTTAAAATTAGAAACTGCAAATGAAATATACTGTAGTAAATGCAAATACACAAGTGTGAATTATTTAAGCAGATTAGATTGTTTAACAAATGAGAAAAATATAAAACAGTCATATTAAAGTAGTTAATATTCAATTATGGCTATTCTATCTTTTTTTCATCTGTTACAGTGTATATTATAAGAACTGCTCATCAATTCTTTAAATATTGATCTTTAAAAATTTGTATGAAATTTATGTAAATGAAACACACAATTGCCATAGAATGCCACATTCTGTAGCAATCTTTGAATGCAGATATACATTTCTGTAAAAGTGGCATTTTTCAAACATTTTAATTTATAAACTGTATTTTTACCTGTTCATTTTTTAAATTTATTTCTTCCGAGTAACTAGAAATATTTAATTGTAATTCTGATATATAAACATTTTTTTCATTAAGCTGTACAGTTAACTCATTAAGTCTGTCAGCCATGTGATTATTTTCAGATTGCAATTCTAACAATTTATCATCCCTTTCTTTTAACAGCAGATCTATCACCTCTTGACCAAGATCAACACTTGCTTGAAAGCTAACAGAATCATTAGCATTATCCTCCATGGATTTCATTTCATCTAATATCTTTTCCTTCTCCTAAAACATGCATAATTATATGAGGAAAATTATAAAAAGTAAACATAATACAGATAAATCTTTCATTGCTTAAACACAATAAGCCTTGAGAAATCTTTCATTTTGAATAAAAATTCTAAATAACACAAAATATGCAAGATATTTTTCTCTAGTCAAAATATCTTGCATAAACATGTATACTATACAACCATGTAACAAAGATTACAACTGCACCCCATACGTTGTAGCTCAATGTATGTAGGTTGTAGACATGTCATAAGTTGGTCCCAAAAATGATAAAGTAGCTTCCCATGTAACTGCACAAATATTTAAAATTCACTGGAAAATATATAATGTTAAATAATATCAACTACTTTTTTCTTTCAATAACTGAATTTTTTAACACAAATTCAGTTATTATTTTTGTTTTATAGTAACTTAAAATATATATATCTTTTACTAATGCTCGGACAGTGTGTTCCAGAGATACGGGTTGGTGAATGACTGAAATACGAGGGATATCTCTAAAGTAAAGACCACTGGAAAATTTTTCTCCTTAAGGTTGGCGAACCTGTGTCGTTCAGGCCCACGCTAGTAATGTACACACTACATTGTTGTCTGTAAGTTGTTGCGCTGCAGTATCTTTGATTACATGTGAGTTATTACATTATAATATGAATAGGAAAATTGATGTTGCTGCTGTCTGTGAAAAACATGAAGTCATATGTTTTAAACCAGCTGAAATTTATAGGCAGTTTGTTCCTGTGTACAGTGATAATGTAATGAATGAAAGAAACATCCAAAAATGGTATGAAAGGTTTAGAAAGAACAGAATTAATGTGCATGATGAAGAACGTTAGGGAGACCATCGATAATCACCGAGGACTTGTTGAAATGTGTCTATGATGAAATCAGAAAAGATCATCATCACTCAACGATTTCCAACCTGGCCCTTATTTTTCCTGTTATTAAGAACTGTTATTGGTCGTACTGTCCATGACCATTTAGGCTTCAGAAAGGTTTGTGCACGTTGGGTGCTGTACGTTTTAACAGAATGACACAAAAACATCCGAATGGGATCTGCTTTGGAATTTTTGATGCACTACATAGAAAAAGGTGATGAGTTCCTTAATTCAATTGTTACCGGCGATGAAATATGGATTTCGTATTACATACCAGAGAGAAAATGGCAGTAAATTGAATGGTGTCATCCTCAATCATCAACCAGACTAACAAAGATCAAGCCACAGCCATTTGGACGCAAACTGATAACCACAGTCTTTTGGGATTGGTTTGGCATACTGCTGATTGATTTCATACCACGTGGAATGACTATAAATGCAGAAGCCTACTGCAAAACACTACATAAGTTACAGTGCGCCATTCAAAATCGGCTGACCAACGGCATCATCCTGCTGCACGATAATGCACATCCACATGTTGCAGGTCCGATACATGATTTACTGAACATTGAAATGGGAAATTTATTATAATCCACCATATAGTCCAGACTTACCTCCTTCTGATTACCATTTGTTTGGGAAATTGAAAGAATTTTTGAGTGATAAGCAATTCACAGGTGACGAACTTAAAAATGCAGTTAATCAGTGGCTAAATGGACTGGGACCAGAAGACAAGGGTATATTGAAGTTGGTATGATAGATGTCTTAATTCGTATGGTGATAAGTAGTATAAGGTATGTAGTTTAAGAGAAATAAAAAATATTTATAAAGTTTTCAGAATAACTTTTTTTACAATGAAACTGTCTTTCCTTTAGCAACTTCTAAACTTCCTTTAGAAACTCCTTTAGAAACTTCTCATAGTATAATAAAATAAAAGCTTGTAATGACAGAACCACACAAAAAAACAAGTCAGTAGAAGCAAACTTCTCAATATAGCATTAAGAGTTACAAAATAGAAGTACATCAACCAAAACGGAAATTTAATGAATCTCTCAATAATAAAAAGTTTAATTTGATCTAAAATTGGCAAAACATAGTCTAAAGTGCTTTTTTAGTAAAATATACAAAATAGAAATTTTTATGTTTTTTTTTTTTGTATTTAACTCAATATCTCTGCCAAATACCAATATTTTTATTTTAAATCTTTATGGTATAACCTTCAAGCAATTCTTCAAAAATCAAGATCTGGCCAAAATATCCAAAGCATTTTTCATATATTTTCCTAAGCATTTTTCATATATTATTTTCCAAAGATTTGTTGGGTAAAATTAACAAAAATTCATTTTTCAAAAATTCAAACATAGCTCATTTTGCCAAAAGTATTGGACTTTAATAAGAAAACAATATCGTAAAATAATGATGAATATGATAAAGATGAAAATAATAATGTAAACAACTAATATAACTATAATGTTAACAAAATATAATCAATTGTTTGTTAAAAACAATTGATAATATCCAGTTAAATATTCAAAAACAATTAATAATATCCAATTCTTTCCTAAACTAATCTTTCTTGATCTTGATACATCATGTACAACATTTTTCATAATGATTTATACAAATTAATATAGTTAATTTATAGTTACAACACTTCATTTGATAAATATTTAAGTAATAAGTAATCATTTTCTTCTTCTTTTTTTGAATTACTGAATTAATGGTTCATTATTATTATTATTATTAATATTAGTGCACTGATTTTGTCACTACATTTTGGCCATTAATAGAATAATGCTTAAGTGATTTACTGATGATCATTTAAATAATTATAATTGAAATGATATCTGAATGATAATTGAAATGGAAAAGTACTGTACAATTTACAAAATCATAAGCATACGTTATATAGCAAATGTATAAAAACTAATAAAACATTCTAAAATTTACTTATTTAAAAAACATTATTTCATATATATCGTATAATACAAGATAAATAATAATTTGAGCAATCGTAATACATATGGAAATTCATTTCACAATTAATAATTTTAATTTACCTTAATCATGCATTATTTTTTGTACAAAAATGAACACGTGAATTAAAGTACACATATATACATACCATTCTTTTTTTTTAATAATTCTAACACAAACTTGCATCCAGTTCACATGTAACAAAATTTGAGTCACTATTTAACACTTGACTAAACAAAAGAATGAGAGTTAAATTAACATCACAGTTCTTCAATACAGATGCAAGCATTTGCACAATTGTGAGCACATTTAAATGTACATGCTTACTCATTCTTTCTAAAATAAATATTTAACAAAAAATAGTGTTTTTTTTTACGTGTTTATCCTTGGCGTAATCTACAGTGGTTATTAGAAAATGCAGAGGTAACACTTTGTTACTAGAAATTGAATAATACGGAGCATCACAAATTTGTAATAACCAGTTCGGAAAGATCCTGCTTCATTAAATTTGGCTGGTTTGTAGTAACTGAACCACTTTCAACACTAGACATTATCTACTAAATTTAAAATTAACTTATCAAAGAAACGAGGCAAAACAATCATAGAAATCTGTGAAATCACGAAACACTGACGAGTACAACAAGACGATATGGCGACCGAGTATTACCACACTAAACGAGGAAGAAAACATGAATGAGTCGCAGGCATCCACACACCGTGGAAGTCTGACCTGCACTGAAGAAAAGTGGCGTGATGAGAAGAGGGAGAAGCAAACTAGGCCGTAGACAGAAGAGTGTTGACAACAACAGGTAGTGTGCAAGTGTTAGTCCGGGAAAGAAACAGCATAAGCAGGAAGTTTGGGAACGATACACATAACGAAGATTATTTTATTTTTTTTATAACCAAGCAGACCATTAAAAGAGTTACATTAAGACTGATAAAATAGTTTCTGAATACGAACAAGTTGAAGAATGACATCATCGCAGACAAAGAAAATTAGACTTCTAGGAACTTTGACAACAGTAAAATTGGAGATAACAAAAACAGTTATGACTAATTTGGCTAAATAGAAATTGTTTTTATGAATCATTACGACCACAGCAGACAAAATAGAAAATGACGGTGAACTTGACACTACGAGAAGACCTTGAATTTAGTGGATTAAAGCTACTTTACGCATTGGCGTAAACAATTTGTTTTCATACATTTTTAATGTTTAACAAAGTACTTTGTACCACTATGTAGATTATTATATCTAAATGTAACATATACACTAAAAGATTATTACAAATTGAAGGAACTATTTTGTGCAATATTTAGTTTCTTAAGAGGTAGTCATGTGTTGATATCGATAAATTACTGAAAATTACTTGAAGATTTCTTTTGAAGATCATTTATTCAAATAAAGTACCTAATTTTTTTAAATTTAAAGAATTTGCTGCATGCATTTAGCTCATACGTATCAACAGGTTTGCTTGCAGCTATCAACTTGTCTACGTATATTGCAGTACTGAAAGAATTTGAGGGTTTTTTTACTACTCTACTGTCAATTTACAATTCTACACTCAAACAATATCATAAAAAAATTATATATTATTTACCGAATAGACGTAAGTATTCATTTGTTCTTGTATCATTAAGCTGTGCTAATATGAATGGCTAATTGAAAACTAAATTTTTATACCTGATTATTAAAACAGGGAGTAGGCAATGTAATATTTACAAAATTATTTTTGTTCTTGCAATTGCAAAAATGCATGTGCAACTAATGTATGTAGTCAGATCTCAAATGTTGTGATATTTGCACATGTCAAGATTCATTCAATAATAAACTAGAAATAAATGAAGAAAATGAATGGATAATTTTTTTAAATGCGAAAAATAGTTAAAAGGCTACACACTGTGATAAATTTGTATATTCTTATATATTTTTTTAATAATCTGGCATGCTTTTACCAACAGCTAGTGTGAAAAACAGCTCACATGCCCCTGAGCGACTATCGCTCAAGTTACATTCAGTGTTCTTTCAATTTCTGTAACTTTTTTCTAAGGTATATTAAGAGCTGAAGCTTTTTGAAAAACTTTTCCATATCTTAAACTTTAAAACATTACAAATAAAAAATTTTGTCACTCAACTTTTGCAAATGAAACGTGCAAACTCATGAAAGTGCACCAAAAGTTTTCAAAAATTATCCCGGCCAGAAAATGTTTTGTTAGATTCAATTATAAAAAATTAATGATATTTAGGCTTATTAATTTTTTAAATCTCAAAGAAATTGAGACTGAAACTACCCAGTTTCAAAATACATACGGAGTACAGTAAATAATCCTCTACTAACTCAACCAAACACATCTCAGAGGGTTGTTACAATTTTAGTTAGGTGGTTCAATCGTGTCCTAACTACAGGAAGTACATCAGCTCCCTGCATTAGCTTAATGAAAACATGAGGAGAACACTCTTTACTTTCCCAAGTAATTATGAATCTGAATACTTGTATCAGGGTAGCTGTCTTTTATTTTAGGTTTACTGACTTTCAATAAGACAATCCACTTTATATTATTATTATTAATTTCTATGTAATATGGCAGCTATCCCATTTTCAAGTATAACCTATTTTTTTAAATATTAAAAAAATATAACAGAAATATTTATTTCTATGTAATATATGGTAGCAATGCCATTTTCAACTAAATTTATTTTCTGTCAGGACTTATTTTCTATCAAGTCATAAATTGGATTGTCCTACCAGATTTTTTTTATATTAGGTTTACTGACTTTTGATAGGATAATAAAATTTATATTATTATACTTAATTACTTAAATAATTTATATTATTATACTTATATTATTTATATTAACAGTACTTTGAAAAAAAGAATATTTTAAAAGAAATATATTGATTTGTACTCTAAAATTTTTTAGTCTAAAATAGACTTCAATTTGCTACTGAATAATAAGGTCAATATAAAATTTGGTATTTCAATAATAAAAACACATGCAGACACATCTGAAATAGAAATAAGTAACTACACCATCAGAGAACTATACTACAAAAAACAATATGATTACTAAAGCTGCCATCATAACAGACATAATGGTACATGTTTATAATCTCAAAATCAATCACGATACTTACAAAATATTTTTCTTGAAGTGTATCATACTGTTGTTTATACTGAGTATTTTCGTCTTTCAATTTTTCCATATAAATTTCATAATCTATGATTGTTTGTTTCATAATAGTTGTCTGTTTACCAAGATCAGATGCCTAAAAAACACCAAATAACTACATGTAAACTTTAAACAACCACAAATCACATTATTACAGATATGGCAGTGTAGTAATATTTTTTTCTGAATGATCTCAAATCTCATTTTAAACTTTAGCTGTAATTTTTTCCTTAATTTTCCAAAACTAACAACTGACAAAACAAAGAAATAGAAGTTTTTTGTTCTTCCAGCTGGACCTTGAGTTTAATTAATTAATTTTTCAATTTTATAATTTATATCCTGTTCAGCTGTTCATTGGTGGTAAACACAATGTATATTTAAAATATTATTTATGGGTAGGAGCTCCTGGGTTGGCCCAAGAAATAGTGGTCAACAATGGAGTTCAAACCTTTGATACACATGAGTACTGCAAATAGACCACATGCGGCACTTGACCTGATCTTGTGCCGTCTGCAAATTCAAACAGATTATATCTAAAACATTTAACATACAAATTTCAAAAAATATTTTTTAAAAATATAAAATTTTCAGAAATTAAGAAATTAGAAAGAAATAGGATCCTCTAATCCTGGGGAGACAACCGTATTCTGACACTTGATAAAAATAATACATTCCTTGGTACAAAACTTATACTAGCATGCATAGCACCATTTCTTGGCATAGTAGTGTATTCATGATTTGTTGAAAGAAGGACATTTTTAGCAAGTCACAGAATTAAAACACATTTTTGAAGACAAAAATCTAAAGAAAATTTCCGTCCAATTTTTGGTATTTTTCTACCACAAAAATTGATAATTATATGTGATTATTTAAAATGTTAACAGCTATTAAAAGTTTTCTTAATCAGGCATATTAATTACTATAATCAGGCATTTCAATTACTTTATTTCTTCAGTAACATTTTTTTAAATTTTTTGTACCACTTATTTTCCACAATAACAATTATTTATAATTTCATTCTAAATTATTTAATTTCTTTCTTGAATAATTTTTTTTTTCTTTTCACTGGAATCAAATTAAATCAAATCAAATTTTTAGTTGTTTTTATTATTTGTTACTTATTTGTAGATTTGTTCGAATTTCCCTCTACCTATTTTTGTTATCTGGGTATTTATTAATTTTACAACATACTACATTCACAAAATAAAAAGTGATATTGTGTAAATTAGTTTTATAACACACATTCTTTTTGTAACATTAAACTATTTTAACATTAAACAGTTGATAGGAATTTTTCCCTCTTTGTGAAAGCCAAGAAATAATTATCAATTTCTATGTTCTCAGTTTATTACAACTGCACTATTACTGGAAACAAACTATCTTCGAACACATCAAAATTCTTGCCTCTTTCTAAAAAAGAGCAAATATACTAAGAAACTTATGAATTAAAACAAAATACCAACAAAAACACAAAAAGGAAAAGCAAACCTGTTTCTCAAAAAAAGATAGCTTTTCCTGAAGTTCATCCAATTTGCTTAGTAAATTTTTTATTATGTTTTCATGTATACTAATTTCATCCAAATACTGTTTATCTCTTTGAAATGATGTAGATCCTTTACCAGATTCTAGTTCATCTTCTTTAAACAAAATGGATTCCAAATCTGTAATCTTTTCATCTTTTTCTTTTAATTTTGAAGCTAAATCAAACAGACAACATAAAAGTATTAAGTTTTCCTTCAAAACACTAATGAAATTAACCAAAAAAGTATAATAAATAAAAGAATTTCAGCTATTCAAAGCCCAGCAGCAACAATTGTACTATATATTAGAGTGATCAGAATTTAATTTAAACAAGTCAAGAAAATAAGTAAATAAAACCCAATTCGTTTTTTCAAACCAAACTTAATAAAGCTGCAACAGATATAATACCATTTACTTCTTTACAAACCAAAATCTCATCCAGTAAAAATTATTATTTTTGCTACCCAAGACCAATGTGTTTAAACTTCATTACTGTTATGTACACAAACACAATCTATTCAGAAACTAAAATTTGTTCAGATGACCCAGTCTGTGTAAGATTATTATCTCACAAAATAGAAAATAAAATTTTTTGACATTAATTTTGTATAACTTTTAACTATTTTTAAAAGATAACTAATTACAAAATTACACAAAGTTAAGGTATTATTTAAAAATTTTGTTACACAAAAGTTAAACACTATTAAGTGTTTTACGCCAATACATCTTATTTAGCAACAATACCGGCTTTATTTTGATCATTCTTATTTTGAAGATTTTAAAAGTACCTAAAATCCAAACTTCAACAATTTAAAAGAACAAATTTAAAAGAACCACAGCAGTAGTTTTATTTACAGGAACCAGATTTAAAATACAAGAAATTCTCTACATTTAGCTGTCAATGAAAGAGGTGAAGAATTTCAAGGGAAGGAGCAATTACTGAGAAAATGGAGAAGCCCTGACGTTGCACATAAATGGTATATACTTTATCTTTTTTCTGTTTAGCCTCTGGAACCAGTGTAAGGTATTATTACTTCAAGGACGAATGAGGATGATATGAATGTAAATGAAGTGTAGTCTTGTACAGTCTCAGGTTGACCATTCCTGAGATGTCTGGTTAACTGAAACCCAAAAAACACTGGTATTCATGATCTAGTTTTCAAATCCATATAAAAATAACTGCCTTTACTAGAATTTGAACCTTAAAACTCTCAACTTTGAAATCAGCCAATTTGCGATGACGAACCACTAGACTAGCAATTTGAGTGGATGTGCTTTACTGAACTTTTATAATCGGTAACAAGCATAACAAATTTGAACATAAAGTAAAGAAAACAGTGTAGTGTGTGCAATGAAAATAAAAGCCTGTGCTGGAGAAGGTTGAAACTGCATTACTACCAAACCTGAAAACATTATACTCACCAATAGGTCAACAATAATAATCGTACTTTTATTTATGCATGTTTAATTTATTACAGTTTTCAACTTCTATTATAATTCATTATTAAGTAATTAGAATTAATAACTAAATAAATAAAGACTAGACTAATAAATAACTAAATAAATAAAGACTAGAGTAATAAATAACTAAATAAATAAACATTAGTATTGAATATTAGTCATAATGCAAAAAAAATTACTTAGCTATTTTATGAATATATGTAAAATGACACAGCTATTAATAAATTATAATTTGTAGAGTATAGGCCTATTGTTTAATAATGACGTTTATCACTATAAACATCATCAATACTAATTCCCATTACAAGTGCACACAAATACAGCTCAAATTAAATATTTTGATAGCCTTTATTCAAATAAAGTGGACCATTCATTTTATTACCCATTTGATGGAAGGGGTGTAATAATAATTAATAAATCAGAAAGCACAACTATTCATGCAAAAAATGTGTAATAAAAAGATATAAATATATTTATCATTTTTAAAGGTCTAGTTTACTGGTGTATTTTGGTGTAGAAGCAATAACCAGCACTTTTTGAAAATAGTAAGTTTAAGACAGGCCAGGGCCTACATTGTGCATGAAATTCACATAAACAATTGTCAAATGAGGAATGTACACCACACTTCAGAAATATATTCTACAAATAAAAATGAAGAAAAAGGTTCCTATAACCATGATCCAGAAACCCTATTTTCCAATTATAGTAACTTAAGATTCTTTAAAAATGTTGTAAATAAGTAAACTGACATACTTTCCTGTGAATATAAATAATTAAGAAAAAAATGCAATTTTAAGAATAGTTTAATTCCAGGAATTAAAAAAGGAGTTAATCAACTATATAATTACTACTTAAAAATGTTTAAAATTACTCTATAAAGTAACAGACAGAAAACATCATTAGGTTTTAGGTAAATTAATTTTGTCACATAACAAAAATATCTCAATGCATAGAGAATTTAATTATGAGTAAGATGGTCTCCCCAAGGTAACTAAAACGTGTTAAGCCCATAGAAACGTCAATCCTGTTTTTTTTTTTCTATAAGGAATCTGTCCCAAATAAACAAATAGCCAGCAAAATGTGTATTGTAATGATTTGTGGCAAATGAGAGAAAATTTGAATTACTAATAACCTGGATATGAATAACTGGCTATTACGCCGCAATGAGGCTACTTGCAGTTAAATCACTGTGAAGCACTCCCAGTACCTAACAATAGGACCATTATTTCCAACTTCCTTTAATCCAGACCAACTATTGCATCTTCTTCTCCAACATGAAATTTTGGCCGAAAGGGTAGCACATTTTATATTTTAAAATAGAAATGAAATAGTTATGGGCCCTAAACTCACATCAACTAACACCTACGATCCTTCACACAATGGAAATTCAATAGGTTCACTGTATAGAAGCCCAAAGGAATTTTTTTCAAAGGAGACATTATAAATTAAGGTAGCATAATAAAGAAAGAATAGAAATTCAATGGAAGCAAGCCGAAAAATTTACTATGAGTAAATTCCACTACATTAATAAAACAAACCAGACAACTAGACTATAAATCCATATAGTCTCTATAAAACCTATGTGAGTATTTAGTAAAGTATTATGTTTATAAAATTATAATTAACTGCAAAAAAAAATCAAATACATAATCACAGCAATATAGTACCTAACAGAATTTAAGTCTTCAAAGAATTAATGAAATTTATCATCACAGTATTACAAACTGAATAATAGATAAATAACACTTAAAACAATATACAACAAATATATCTAAAGAATATAACAAATTTCTGAATACTTCAAGGTAACTTACTTAATGCTACTATTGTTTTAGATGCTTCTTCTAGTGATTTTTTCAATTGACAGTTTTCATTCCATTCTTTTTCTAAATCTTCTTCCAGAGATTTAATAGTTTGGTTCTTTTTCTCAGCAGCTAGATGTCTTTTAACAATTGGTGACTGGAATTATGTTATTTCATCATAATGTTAGAAAGCATTAAAAACTCAACTTCATTAAACAATGAATTACAAAATTTATCAAATTTGCATTAACTTCCAGAACAAAGCAGAGAAATTAACGTTTAAGCAATCTTTACTGAATTAATAAAAATAAAATAATCAGCTAATGTTTATGATACGAGGGTTATTTTTTTTTCAAGGTCCGATCAGTCACGAAATAAAAACCTGTGCAAAAATCGGATGAACCTTCGCGCATATATGTTGCGCAGCGTCTCTAGTATGGCCTTCAATCACTTCGTTTAGTTCTTTAGTTCTGAACACGCAGCTAGCACGTAAACATGTCTGCAACAATAGCATCTCCCGCCAAGTGTGAAGTGCGTGCGGTAATTCGATTTCTTCAGGCTGAGGGGTGTAATGCAGCTGAAATTCATCGACGAATAAGTAATGTGTACAGTGAAACTTCAATGAGTGACAGCAAAGTGCGACAATGGTGCAGGAACTTTAAAGCAGGACGTACAGATGTTCATGATGCAGGCAGTCAGGGTAGGAACAAAGTGTCAACCGATGATCTCGTTGAGCGAGTGGATGAGGCAATTCGAGAAAATCATCGGTTCACATTTTCTGTATTGAGTGATTAGTTTCCTGAAATTTCAAGGTCAGCTCTCTACACCATTGTCAGTGAGAGACTTCAGTACCGCAAACTGTGTCCGAGATTGGTTCCCAAGATGCTGTCCAACCATCACAAAACAATGAGAATGGACACCTCCCTAACATTTCTCCAGCGCTACCACAATGAAGAAGATTTTTTGAACAAAATTGTCACAGGGGACAAGACATGGGTCCATTTCAAAACTGAAGAAACAAAAGAACAATCCAAACAGTGGATGCATTCTCATTCTCCCAGTAAACCAAAGACGTTCAAGCAAACCTTCTCTAACAGAAAGTATGGCTACTGTGTTCTGGGACCGGAATGGAGTTCTCTTGGTGGAATTCATGGAACGTGGCACGAGTGATGGTCGTGCTCAAGAGTCATGCAGTATGAGGCTCATGCAGCCTCATACTGCAATGTCTATGAAGGGCAATTCAGAATAAGTGGAGAGGAATGTTGTCATCAGGCATTGTCTTGATGACAACATGTCATGATGTCATCATGCTCAGCCACACACTGCAGCTGTAACAAAGAAGCTTCTGCAACGTTTTTGTTGGGAAGTATTTGATCACCCACCATACAGCCTAGACGTGGCTCCATCCAATTTTCACATCTTTGCTCACATGAAATGCTGGTTAGGAGGACAACATTTTGGCACAGACATCGAGCTGCAGACCAGCGTAGAAACATGGCTGAAAACCCAGGCAGCTCCGTTCTATAATGAGGATATTGGAAAGTTGGTACCACACTACGACAAATGTCTAAATCAGAGTGGCGACTATGTAGAGAAATAGCATAACTATGCAAGTACATGTTACAAATAAAAAATCTTTTATTTTCACTGTGGTTTTAATTTTGTGACCGATCGGACCTTGAAAAAAAAATAACACTCATATTGCTCTGAAACCTTTTTTATAGGAATATACAACTACATATAATTATCTGTGTTACCTGTTTCCAAGATTAATTAATGGTCACTGTTCACCATCTTTAATAAACAGCTATCAAATAATTTTATTAGGAAGTATCACTATTAAATATGACTTTATACTTGCAACAGATGACAGTTTGAAAATGAGGAACTAATCAACGTGTGTAATTTTTGCAAATGAATGTACACTAATGCAGCACCACTTGGCACTGTTATTTACATGTAAAAACTGTTTCAAGGGGTTCATCTTTAGGAAGTATGGCCAGGAAGAGCATAACTGCAATCTGTTTAGTAGGGTATAAGCCAAATCTTAATTTTATAATGAGACCAGTAAGTATCTGTTAACATGAAAAACATTCAGTAAATCTTTTACACAATCAGATAAAGAAAGAAAAAAGTGAAATTCATAGTCACAGAGTTGAAAGGCAATTTTAGAATATAAGTACCTTCATTAAACAATGAAATAAAAAAAATAAATAAATAAAAAATTTCCAATAAAAGAAATAAGTGATACATTTCATATAAAAACCACAAAGATGTGAAAAAAAATTGACAGTAGTGAACTAGTGATAGGCCTACTTATCGCTTTTTGTAGGTTTCTTTACTTCTTTACTACCTTTGATTTATTGAGTTGCAGTAGTAGTGTTACATATAATTTTAAAGTTAACTTTTTGATTTTTGATTTAATATTTATTACCTAACCAAAAAATCAAGCCAATTAGAAAACAAAAAGTAAAAAGATAAAATCAATATTCAAGAACAAAGAATTGTTTTTAAAATCAAACTGAAGAGTTAAGCAGGTAAATATAAGAAAAAAAACGTTGATAAACATTTTTTTAAATTTTTTATTGAATAATTGCAACCTAAAATTCCAGAATATTAGATAAGGAAAAAATAAATTACGAAAAAATAATCAAAAAATAATAATTACGAAAAAATAAAATAATCAAAAAATAATCAGATAAATCACTTGAAATGTGTTTACAGTCGACATTAATTTTGATATTACCTCTGAACAGAAGTAATACTGTATCTGCTACAAAAATTTACATTTATTTTTCAATGTAGTTACCACTTACAGCTACACATTTCTCCAATGGTGAACCAGTTTTCTGATTCTATTCAATGAAGAATGCTGATGGCATTTCCCCTTAACTATGATCTCACTGTATTCTTCAAGTACAAGAGGTTATATCTAAAGTAAAGACTGTTATATTGTAAAAAAATTTATTCTGAAAACTTCATAAATATTTTTTATTTCTCTTAAACTACATACCTTACACTACTTCTCTATATAATCGCCATATGAATTAAGACATTTATCGTAGCGATACACCAGATTCAATATACTCTCATCATATTCTTCTGGCACCAGTCCATTTAGCCACTGATTAACAGCATTTTTAAGTTCATCATCAAATGCGAATTGCTTACCACTCAAAAATTCGTTCAATTTCCCAAACAAATGGTAATCAGAAGGAGGTAAGTCTGGATTAATATTGTGGGTAATATTATCTTTACTTTAGAGATGTCCCGCATGCATCATTTGTGATAAAAGGTTGCGTTTCAAATTTTTTTGATTATGTCAAACCAGAGTCCTGGTATTCCATGTTTTTGAAGGTTTTCTTCTGAGTCATAATGATTCATCCTAGTTTCATCTCCCATCACAATACTGAAAAGAAAATAATCTCCCTTGTTAAGAAATTAGTGTAGCTATTCACAACATTCCCTTCATTATTGTTTGTCCTGTTCTGTGAGTCTGCTTGGCACCTACCACTAACAGATGTGATTCATAGCTCAGTTGTGCAATATGTGTCTTACTCATTCTTTTGATCCTCCTAACTGGTGGCGATAAGTTGTTGTGTGATGTTACATCATTCTGAACCAATTCATAGATCTCCTTTTGGTGGTTCTAATCAGACCAATGCAAGATCATCAATTTTTACTTTACCAGTAAAATAAATATTGATGCAAGAGATTTTATTGCCCATCTACTCACAGTTCTTTGACCAACACATACTTTTAGATAAGTTAAACTTCTAAAATTCAGTCAGTTATTTTAAATACATTGATGTAATAGGCATAATCGACTCCATAACAATCTCAAATGACAGAAAATGAGCAAATGAGTTTTTGAATGATATGTACCAGCATGCATTACATTTCAACTGCCCTTCATATTCACTTCAATATCAATAAGTTTATATAATATAAATGCAATATTACTTTAATATATGTTATGAAACATTTTTACAAATACGTATAAAAAAAAACAAACATAAATGACACAAAAACAAAGGCAAAAACCATACTCAAAAAGCAGGATTTTTAATTGATATTATTAAAAACTGTAACAGTATAATTAACAAAACGGAAACATAAATAGTATAAATTTGCCAGTGCAATGATAGCCTTCACCACTGGCATTTCAATCACATCATATGTAATCACATTACCATATGTCAATCATGTGATGTAATTACCATATGGAGAATTATCTGAAAGTAATGACCTGCAAAAATATCTTTGTTACAACACAGAAATATTTATAAGTAAAATTTATAGCAAATTTTTAGTGTTTAATATAGAATACATAAAGGACAGTATAGAACAACACACTCCAGATTGCTTACAAATACCATTTGATCACTATCTCATAATTAGCAGTGTCATTCATAATAGTTTTTAATACTTTTAATAGTGTCAATCAGAAACATTTATTTGACTACATAAAAATGGATAACAATTAAGATTTTCTTAAGGAGAGTCAGGAGTTCTGTTTCCGACCTATCTTCCTGATACCAACATAAGGAACATTTTCTCAGATTGTATTAGTCTGATCATAATGAAATGTTTTGTGCTGTTTACTCTATCCCTGATAAATATTTTAAGATGGGAATTTTTTTAAATTTTGATTTAAAAAATAAATAAAAATGTTTTTGTATTCTAGTGCTATGTATTCAAATTTTGGTCAATTTAACTGCATA
Source organism: Lycorma delicatula (assembly GCF_047948215.1). NCBI lineage: Eukaryota > Metazoa > Arthropoda > Insecta > Hemiptera > Fulgoridae > Lycorma > Lycorma delicatula. Next base: position 115,151,631 of record NC_134455.1, on the reverse strand, counting down.
AAAACATACAAACTGTTTTCAACAAAATCTCATGTTAAAATGTGTATATGGATATGTAAAGACATGCCTGAAAATTTGGGTTTGATTAGTCATTTGGTTTCCAAGAAAATGTTTCTTTTGTGCTAAAATCATAGAACTCACAAAACTCCAAAAATAAAATACAACACAAGTAAAAGACAATTTTATCCAACCTCAAAACAGACCAGCTACATATTCTTCTTTCTGCTCCTCCTCCAACTTTCTCTTGGCAACTTTCTTTTCTCTTGTGGCTAATCTTTCGTAATATGAAATTGATTTTTGAGCTCATCAGATTCATTGTGTCAAGTTCTTTCATGGCCTTTACCATGCAATATCCATGTTAAAGTCAAAATCTATGAATAACATCACAACTAATGTTTCTTTTGTTGAATGTAGCCACAGCCTCATACACGCCAAATTAAAGAGTTTTTCTTTTTATAAATACAATTTTTGGAAGCACTGTCTACACTACATTATTGAAGGATTCATTTACATTTTTTATAGTTTCATACTACATTACTCAATAAATTACGGTTTGATCAAGCTTGAAAAATGGGTTTTATTACTTTCAAAATTGCCCTGGGGATACTTCTCTTGTGCTAAGGATCTACAAAGTGTTTATTATATTTACACCACCTATTTATTCCTTTAGAACACAACCTATGACCATCTGATTCATCAATGTCACGAACACTGGAGAAAAATCTATTTGCAGCACAAATATCTTAAAAATAGAAAGGAACATCGTACAACAATGTCAAATATATCAAATGAATCACAACAAGATTTTGAAATATAATACAATTAAAAAACTAAAAAATGACAAAAATAAGATTTTCAAACTCCTGACTCCCCTTAAACTTGTTTACTCAGAATGAATATCAAAAGTTTCTTTAGAAAGTTTTTTTCAAAAATACAACAAAACAAGCGCTATTTGTTTTGTTATTTTAGAAAATTCAATTAAAAAAATCAAGTAAAAAAATGTATTATGATTTAAAAAAAACTATTATTATAATTAAAAAACATAAATATTATACTTTTATTTAAAAATTATTATTATGATTTAAAAAACGTATAAGCTACAAACAAAAAACATGCATTTATTTCAACATGATATAAAAGAAAGTTTCTATATTAGTTATAAATTCATCAAGCTCAACCTATTGTAGGAATGTAGATTTAAAAAAGATCTTAATTTGGGAGTAGAAACAAGATACAAAATGTGGTATTTAAAATTCTAATAACCATTTAAAAATAGCATGAACTGAACAAACAATCAAGGCTTTTGATAAAGTATATCGAAGAATCAGAAATTCAAGGAAGAGGTAATTGATCCCAATTCAAAGAAATCTTACCTCAATCATATTGTCATCGCATGACTAGAATTTCCAGTTAGTAACCCAAATATATTAATAATTTCATTTCAGAACAGAAATAATAATATAATGTGACCCATGAAAATTTTCAGTGACAAAAATATGTATGTAAATTTTAAAAAGTAAACATCATTTTTAACAATTGTTATATTATTTATTTATTTATTATTCTTTTTTGACAGTCCTTGTTAAAGGAAACACAAAATGGTCATTATTTATTTGTCTGCACAGTCAGTCTTATGCAAGGTTGTCCTTGAACTGGCAAGGACATATTCTTATTATTCCATCTAACAAGATTGTACAGAACTTCTGGTAACAGAAATAAACATGATTTAATTATTCACTGGTTCATTTTGAACCACAAAACTGCCAAAACATTGACAGCTGCTGCAAATTATTGACACGTACTCATACACAAGTATATATTAATTTTAAAATTAATTATTAATTGATAAAGTTTAAAGACAAACAGATAGATGCAAGTTCTAACTGGGTGTCTGAAGCAGCATTCTCCCTGCTAATACAGTGTCCTATATAAAATGCAACCCATGTAAATGACATATTTAAATAAAAAAGGCATTCGAAGGTTATTAAATTAAATATTTTATTCTTAACTTTCCAATACCTTAAATTCTAGAGTAAATGCTGGAAGTGGCACCATCTTCACAAATACACGCTTCCACCCTTTTCACTGTGTTTCTTGCACTGTTTTCAGAATTTGTGGGTTGATATTTAAAACAGTTTGTTTGATATTGACCTTCAGTTGTTGAAGTGTTTGTGGTTTATTGCTGTAGGCTTATTCTTTGAGGTAAACCCACAGCAAAAAATCTGGAGATCTTGGTGGCCATAAGCCATGACCAATAATGCAATCACCAAAGAATTTATTAGCATAATCAGAAGTTGATGTGTGTGTGTAGTTTGATGTCGCACCATCATGTTGGAACCAGCAGTATCGATCTTCCTCTTCCAAAAGTGCAAGGAATTGCAATAAAATTTTCTATCATTCTGGAGAAATGGTGTACGCGAAGAAATGAAGGCCAATGTTTTTTGTGATATCACACACCATATGCCCATCTTCTGCAGGTGCAGTTGTTTTTCATGATATGCGTGGGAATTTTCAACACTCCAAATCCTACTGTTATGGCTGTTTATTTAGCCATCCAGATGAAACCACCTCTTATCTGAGAAAAAAATTGAGTCCATAACATGAATACCCTCATGCAGGAATTGAAGAAATCAATGACAATATTCTAGCCGTTTTTCTTTGTCTGGATCAAGAAGTTGATGAACTGTTTGAATTCAATATGGTCGTAAGATTAATTTTTTTTGCCGCTCGATAAACAATTGATTTTGGTAAATTAATTTCAGTGTCTAATTTATATTTTGGCGAGGCAGTTAATGAGTCCTTGATTTCAGCAACTGTGTCTGCAATCAACAATGTCATCGAATTTTTGTGCTCCTTTTTATTAACAGAACCCCTCTCTAAATTTAGCCACTAACCTAAAAACTGATATCTTGTTACGTGCTGGTTTATCACAGTACTTAGGCAAAAACTTGCACTGCTACCATTGATCGCATGCTAAAGTATGACTCAAGAATAAAAACTTGTTTGTCTTGTGAGAACACCATCTTCTCTCTTAACAATGCACTGAGCTTTATGATCGCTTTGTTATGGCTATCAGTAGCAGTGTACTGCATCAGCATAATGTTCAATTGTTGGACGAGTCCATTCCAGTAAAATGTAGGGGAGTTGAGCAGTCAATTCAAATACTATAGAAGGCTGATTGGTGGGTTGCGTTTTAAATGGGATACCTGTAGAACATAGATAAAATTATTGTACTATGAGAAGATATCATAGACAGCAAGGAGCCACTTCCCAATCCAGCAATCCATCCCCACCCCATACTTCAACTGATCTTTCTAAACTTTGAAGTAAAACTTCAATGAATAATTGTATTACATTACCTCAAATTCACAGAAAAAGCCTTGCAGTGGAGTGCTACTTCTCCTTTTCTTCTTTGTATCCTTAGAAGATTGTGGTGTATTACAGTTTTCGAGGAGTAAAACTGCAATCAAACAAATTTTGAGGTAAAAATGAAGTTTTTAGATTTTAATGATCAGATACTTGCTTGCATTCAGAAAAACAATACTAAACCTGAACACTCACCTACATTCAATAAGCTAGGCATACTGATGTGTATGTAGTATTTTGAGCACAACTAAGAAAACTATTGTACACCTAACCTTTCCCTAATATAACTGACAAAGAGGAAGCTGTTCTACTTTCATAAATTCCATTTTTATATATCAATTCATCTGTAACCATTTTAGTATGGAGTAATGGCAAAATGAAATAATAAACATACTTTCGAATTAAAACAATCTTGTGTAACACTTTCAGTTACAACAATTATTATTAATAATTCAATCAAATCAAGAACTGGAAGTAAGGATAGACATTTATGATAATTTTGAATTTTAATCCCTTAAACAATATCTGCTGATTCATTCAGGACTGCATTAATCGAATTGTTACTTTGTAAGCTGATGTAAAAATACTTAACAATATCTGAATAACAATTTTTCATACTGTTAACCATTATCTACTTCTTTGATATTTAGACTTCTTTTTAGTATCAATTTGTTTATTCAGACTAAACATTAATAAGTATCTGCAATAATGAGAAATGTAAAACCCTGACTTTTTCTATCGGATTTGACTTACTTTTTTATTTTAATAAAACAAAATGTCATCCTTTTTAAGTGTTCTCCTCAATTTCTGTAATGCAGGAATTTCTGTCTTATTGTTGTCTTGTTAAATTAATGTATTTTGTGCTGTATACATTTAATATAATTATCTGACAACAAATCTTTACTTTCTAGATGATTTTTTTCTCTAGGTGTGGTAAAATGTCAGCTAATCCTAAGCAGAAAATTATTTCCCTTCTTCAATAAATCATTTGACTGGAAACTCCTGCTGTATTGCTTATTATTGTGAATACAACATCTTACATTTCAAGATATATTTAGCCTATAAAAATTAATATTTATAACATTAGTATAAACAATTTCTCATGTCTGACCTCTACACGGAAACATAAGTTTATGGGATATAAGCACCAATAAGAAAATCAATCCACAGGAATCACTTTTAATTAAACTATAAAAAAATAAAATCCACCCACAGATACTATCTGCATATAAACAAACACACATATAGGCATACTGTTGTAACATATTATCATTTTACTGTTAAAGCCAAGACTATTATCTATTTTCAAATACCTCTTCAGTAAAATTAACTTTCACAACTTGAATTAAACATTAAAATGAGAATTACAAATGAGACAAGTATATTATTACAATTTACAATGGTTTATAAAATAATAATCATTTATTAATGCTATCTGAACACTATAACTTTGTATGATCACCAGCTCCAAAACAATGAAATGCAAACAGCAATAGTTTGCTCTGTAACAAACATCACCATGACATGAAAATATTTTTATAATGAATAGCCATAGGAACTACAAACAATAAATAAAAACATTAATTAATATAAAAGAGAAATACTGCAAACTTATTTTTTTGTTGAAAAAATAAATCTGTATTCATATGATTTGAACTACTTTTCTGTTTGTTAAAAAATCATTCTACCTTCTTTATTCAAATGAAAAAAATCATATTGTAAGTAATGTTATAACTTACAATTCTGTCGTAAAGGCTACACTTCAACTCAATATTTTTAAATTTAAATTCTGTGTATCCACAGTATGTGTAATTATTTCTCAACTGTTTCTGTTTAATACCAGAAACACAGATCTTTCAATCCATAATGTCCACTGCTGATAAAATTGAAAGGAACACGGCAGAATTGATAATTAATAGTAAAAAATGGAAAAAAAAGGTTATAAGCAAAAATTAATCTCTGACCTGTATTTATTTGTTGAGATGTTAGTTTGCCAGCAATATGAATTTTAATAAGATAAGATCTTAAATGATCCTACTCCTACAACCCTTCTGCCATGCATAACAGATGAAATTGCACATTGAATTAAATTATGAGTGGGAATTACATTCTCCTCCAAATGTAGTGAATGCATACACAAAGAATTTTTTTAGGAAACTACTGTAATCTAATTCACTTCCAGAATGCTTCTTCATAAATATTTCAGGAGTTATACAACTATCAAATTGAGTTAAGGGTTATAATTTACAACTTACTCAGAACCTTGCAAAAGAAATGATGTTATTACCTTGGTAAGCAATGCTGTTACTATGACACGCATACAAGAGTGATTTTGATTTCATGCTGCTACAGCATAGGCTAGTATTAACATATTTACAAATTACAGAGAGGGTAAGCACATCAGTATGAAAAATATATTTTATATAAGTACTCAAAGTTACATATGAAGTTAGATTAGTATGAATTAACTAATGTAATGTAATACCTTACAATCTAGTATATAAGTTAAAGGTGTTACAAATAGAATTTTCAATGGCTCCAAAAAAAAATTGCAGCAAATGTAGTAACAGTGATAATTATAAGAATCAACAACCAAAAGGTAACTTCCAGTTGACATGTCTGTTTAGTTATTGCATTTATGTTGCATCAAACCATTTTTAATTTAATTAACTTTAATTAATTAGAATCAAATTCTATTTTAATAAAATTAACTAACTTCCTGCTTTTTTATAATACATTTCAATATATAAAAATTATTAATAAAGAATTTTTGTAAAATTTTTGTTTTGCTAATGCAGCTTATTTTAAAACAACAAAATTATTTAACAATAACAATGACCAGGGTAAATAATTTTAACAGACTCATGTACAGCCAAGCAAGCAGATTAAGCTAGTTAATGCAAATGGCTTGTTTATTAACTATAATTAATATGCTTAAAAATCAAGCTATTCACACAGCTATTATCTTAATTACCCAAACATGTGGTATGGTTAAATTAGCAAATTAATAATAATTTTGCAAATGAATCATGTAAATCGCTTCAGTTATTCTTGAGTTACATGTTGAAAAAGATACACTTTTTCATATAATAATTTTTTTTCATACAACTAATTTTCATATGTATTATCAGCCAAGCACTTACAACTTAAAAAATATAATTACCATTGCTTGAATTTTGAATCGCATTATTTAAAGACGCTCTAACAATTTTCTTCCCATAGATTTCTTCCAAAAATTGTTTCACATGTATTTGTAGAGATTCTTCAAATTTAAGTAATGAATTTCTATAAAAATCATCAGAAGTATATAATGTTGTAGCTATTAAAAGGGTTGATGTAATGTAAGTCAGTTCTTGTTTATCTATTTCAGTGGTTTGTGAATCAGGATTTACAAATTTTGTCACTGGTAACAAAAGTGCTTTTTCCTCAACAAACTCTGGAAAAATACCTAAAAATAAATCAGAATATACATTATATATATTATATTATAATATATATATTTTAATAAATAAAAAGATTAGCAACATAAAAAATTAATTATTAAAGGTTTTAACTTTAGGTTGGTGGCACACTGTATTCATTAATCAACAAAAATTTTTTCTAAAAAAATGTCCAAGTATGTAAATAACAAAATTTGGTTGTACTGACTAGTATCAGAAATAGCATTTTATGAAATACATTTTAATGAAACTTTCAAAGTACATTTTATTTCATAATAGATTTATTTTCAAGTTTCATTTTTCTCATACCCTGCAATATAGATAAAAGCCTTCCAAAAATTCCAAAACAACAGAAAAATTCATAAGAGGTATGGGATAACTGGTAGTTATTCGACGACTATTACTGTTTACTATAAAGTTTGGCAAATATAGGTTTTTTTTAAATTACAGTAATTGGCTCCATATGAAAACTGGCCTAGAAAACGCAGCAAAACAAAGTTAAAAATTCAACATATGTCACCCTTTCCAACCAAACATGTTGTTGTTCTTTCTTGTTTTGTTGTTAATCTCAGCATTGGTTTGCTACTGATCTCCATACATCTCAATTCTCCAAAAGTCCCTTCAATTCCATATTAAATTCCACAATCCACATCACCCATAATCTGATAAGTATACCGCAGTCTTGGCCTACCCTAGCATTTTCCCTTCCACAGTAACTTCTATAATCGTTTTATTTAACCCATCATGCCTTAACAAATGGCCAACCCATTTCTCTTCCCTGCTTTAAAAAATTTAAGATACAAGGCTTCACCACATTGACCCTCCTTCACAATTCCTCACTGAAAACTTTATCCACCCACTGGACTTTGATCAATCTGCAGCAGCAGCACATTTCAAAAGCATCAACCTTCCTTTCCTCTCAACCCCCATTGTCCACATCTTACTCTCATACAAAATATACTCCAAACAAAGGTCTTTAGCAGTCTTTTTCTAAGGTCTTTTATTAAGTTTATTAGAAGTAAAAAGGACCCTCCTTTAATTGAATCCATTCTTCGCCAGGCTTATGTGAATTATCACTTCCTTTTTTTGGTCTACCATTTCCTGTAATTCTGCTCCCCAAATATATGAAGTAGTCCAAACTTTCTTATTGCTCTCTATCCACCAAGCAACTCACTTTTTCATGCTGTCAACTTTTCAAAAGAATCTTAGTCTTTTTTTTAATAATGTGCATACTGCATACTATATCCCATACAGAATGCGATCCATCTCCTCCAACATTATTACAAGATCCTGCTCACTGTCAGCCAACATTACTACATTGTCAGCAAATCATATCATAGCTATTCTCTCTTCTTAAATCTTTACTCCTCCAACTTCACCTAACTTCTCTCTAACACCATCCAGCCCTCCCTGTATACAACAATTGAACAATGGAGGTGATAACATGCAGCCTTGCCATACTTCTGGTTAAAAAAAGGCCACCTTTTGATGTTCCCCGCATTTTGCTACCAGTTTTATCTACATACAAACTATATACTATCCTTCTATCCCTATATTTCACTCTAGCTATCTTTAGCATCTCAAATAGCGTTACCTGGTTTATTTTATTGAGTCTCTTCTCTGACTATGAAGGCTATATATGTAATCTTGTCTTTCATTAATTAATCTCTTCTCGAGGATAAGGCGCAATCCCAATATGGCTTCCTTTGTTCCTGTGCTTTTACTGAACCCAAACTGGTCTTCAGTAAGTAGCACTTCCATTTTTATCTCATCCTTTTTAATGTTTAATAAGTCAGTAACTTAGCTGCATGCGGCACCAAACTTAGTGTTCTATATTGTTCATACTTTGTAGCATACTTTTTTTGGTAGAGGTATTATGACACTTTTCCTTAAGTCTGATGGGACCTCCCCCTGATCTGTAAATTCTACTGACAAACTGGAATAAAACATTATGCAGATTATTGCAAGCAGCCTTCATGAGTTTTGCAGGTAAATTATCAATACTTGAGGCCTTTCCACCCTTTATCTTTCTTAAAGCTAAATCAAATTCTTCACTTAAAAAAAAGGATCATCGATCTCCTCTGAATCAACCTCCTCCTCCTCCTTCTCCAAAAGCATTGCATCATTCTCAAAGCAATTATGTAACTTTTTTAGGTACTGTTTCCATCTCTTTACAAAATCCTTTTGGTCATCGACATCTTTCCATCCTCTGCCTCACAGCCACCTCTCACTCTCCAACCAAAGAATTGCTTGATAGTTGTGTATGCTTTTTCTATTTTACCTTCTCTCATCAGCTCTTCCACCTCTCTGCAACTCTCTTCCAAAAAGGGCTTTTTTGTCTTCTTTGATTTTCTGTTTACTTCATTCATCAGCACCTTGTATTGTTTACTACCATCTTCTGTAGTTGCAGCTTTAAATTCTCTTTGTTTCTCTATCTTGTTATAATGCTCTTTGTAATCCCTATTTTTTTAACTCTTCTTTCCTGTCAACCTGTTGTGTTTCTTACACTTTTACCATAGTACTCCATTCCACAGTTCCTCTTTTCCTTCCACTTGACTTCCCTTGCTAACTATAGCTTGGCCTGTCTCATTTTTATAACGTCATTCTAAGTTTCTCCAAGTCCCACTTCGGACTAGCTTTCTTTGGTAGTAGTTTGAATCTAATTTTACAATCATTGACAACTAAATTACAATCACTCATTTAGTGCTACAGCTTAGAAATGAAAGAATTAGTAAGGTGAGATATGTTGGTTGGTAAACATATATTAGCAGAATCAGTTAATGGTATATGCAATTAAAAGGCCAGTTAAGACCTTTCATGCAAGGTTCTGTTTCATACAGCTATTTATTTAATCAAATTCATTGAGTAAATTTTAGAATTGACAAGTAAAGGTTTTTAATTATGTTTAACTTACTGTAACCACCAGCATCATCATAAACCCATCAAGAGAAAAAAAATCTGAACTTTATAGTTGCAATAGTACCCTAACAGCTGTAATGCCATAAGTGCATATTTGTAGTGCGTTTGCCAAGCATATAAGCAATTACTATGAACAGCAATGAAATAAATATACATTAGTGTATTATACTATACTGACTAACCTCAATTTGGGGTCAAAAATATATTTCTATAAACTGAACCTTTAATACAGTAGCTATAATACAATAACTTTTAATTCTTAAACTAGTTTGGAATCAAGGTAAAGTTGGTTATAAGCAGCTGCAAGGCAAACAATCTCTACACATAAATTCATTTACAATTATTACTTCATAGTTTACCTTTCAGGTATGAAGTAAGTAAAAATCCATTAGGTTTTTCTCCTTCACAACCCTTTATTCCTCTGAAAATGATAAACAAGAATTAATTACAGATTTCAACAACAAAACAGGTATAAAATGATTAAAATATAAAATAATTAATTATGCAACTATATTTTTTATTCTGTTCTTAAACTAGTTAACTGATAAGATCTCCAACTGCAACAAAAAGTTTATTAAACAACCCAACTGCCCTACAATAAATAATAGTTTTGACTTTTAAAATGTATATGCTGATCTGTTTTAAGACTAATTCTATTTCTTGTAATTTGATCATACTCAATATTAGTTTTAAAAAAAGATTTTTTTTCTTTTTTTGACATATAAAAGAACTTTCATACTAAGTATACGTAAAAGTATATGAATAGAAGAAAATCAACACTTTTAACCTTGCAAACAATGAGCTCATACATATACAATAAGCTCACCTACATAAAAAACTCTGCATGTTAGCATTTCAGAGACTAAGGCAGGTCATTATTATAGATACTAATGAACAGTGGCCCCAATATAAGATCCTTATAGAGCTCAAACTATAAAATTTCAACCATTTGAAAATTCCCCATGGAAAACTGCACAAACTGTAAAATATGTTTTATTTTCTACACAGGACTAAATAAATATAAGAAGAGCACTACTGAATCCATAGTACAGCAATTTATTCAAAAGAAAATCTCTGCACTGTACTGTTAAAAAGTCATGTCAAAGAATCTAAAACAAATTAATTTCCCTTCAATACTTTTAATTGTGTCTAATAAAATGTGACAGCATCACCTGTACTGCACATATACAAAATCCAAACTACCTACCAGTAAAAATAAGAGGATATCTGATCATAAATTAAAAACTCAAAAAACTCTGGACACTGCCAACACAATTGAGAGAGCTACAGTTTTTAGAGAAAAGCACTAACTTAGTTTTTTTTTCAAAACTAGTAGCAAAGTACATCTGCTCAATCGGTTTATTAAACAATGTTAATAAATCAAAAAGACTATTAGAGGCCAATTTAACAATGGTTGTGTTTCTTCATCTAGATTAAGTCATTTACTTGATTTTACACTGTTTATAACATAAGATATTCGTTCAACAATAAAAGATCTAAACCTAAAATACTTTTAACATTCCACACTCCCTACATAAAAAAAATACATAAATGGTAGTATTCTGTTATTTTATTCTATGTTTTTAACAATGTTTTTGAATCTGTGAAAAATATATTTTAAGCCATGATTAAATTGCTTACTCATATTTCTATCACCAGCAAGCTTTTTAATTAAAGACCAAACAGCTTAGGTTTTAATACTATTATTACTAAACTTTTTCTGTTTTTCTCAAATTTTCTGTTTTTTTTTTTGTTCAGTTTTTTTGCCAATCTCCATGGTGAAGGGATAGTGTTTCTGACTTACATCTAAATGTTTTCAATTCAAGACCCAGTCAGGCATGGCAATTCTTCACGTGCTAAAAAATTCATTTCATTATCGTCCACTAGCAGCTCTTACATGGTAACAGCCAGAATAAAACAAAATATAAAAGAGCAAATTACTTTTGGCTGTCTCTCTCATTTAAACCAATTATAGAAATGCAACATATCAATTTAATTGAATAGATCGCAGATATTTATTTGTCAACAAACAGATTCACATATCTTTTACCCAAAAAAACCATAATACAGCTTCAAGCAATGACTCTGTATCTCTAAAAAAATTTCATACAAACTGCAGCTGTTCTCTTTATACAGCTATTTTAATTCATAAGTGTACTCTGAAACCATGGTGAATCACCTTTACAATACAAAAGAGTCAAGCTAGGTAAAAACACTGTCAATACGAGCCAGTATTTTTTGTCCCAAAGTATATATTTTATTACTGGAATTTTTAAAGGGATAATAAACTCAATGGGTCAGACATCTATAATTTTAAATCAATACTAAAGTTATTTGCATTAATTACAGAACATTTAAAATTAATAATTACAATGAGATTTTCAGATAATAACAATTGCAATTGATTTTTTTTTTGAACACAGCCAATAAACTGAGCATAAGTGCATTGCATTTATAAACCTTAACTACTGATAATTTACAAATAATTTTAAAAGGCATTAAATTAATTTTTTCCAGCATTTTAAACTGGATGGCATGAAAACTCCACTGATCTTTGAGGATCTGTATAAAATGTGTCAGAATTGTATCTAGGTAGAGTAATATGTTCCACCTCATCCAAGATGCAGAGAGTATTCCAGAACTCAAACAATTCTATGCGGACCTAAATGTAAATTACTTAAAAGACTTTCAATATTTCAGAAAAACACATTTAAGTTAAGATTGACATTTTACAAAATATTTTCATTAATATTAAAAAAGAAAAATACTAAATTATGCTATCTTTCTATTGTTTCTTTTACTGATCTTAAATGAAAACTTAAAATTTACACATATTTACTACAAAAATAATAACATAGATTAATTTAAACATGCAGATTCATTCAACACATAGAATCATTTCAAAAAAATATCCAAGTTTTATGGTGTGTAATAATAACTAAACTGGAGATAAGTGGTGTTACATCAATTTTGTTAATCTCTTTTAAAGTTTTTTCAAAGTTGTTAGTGCTTTCAACAATTACACTTATCCTCTGAAAAGAAGTATTATAATTTTCTACAAGTTTTTATTAACCAACCTTTCCTGTGCTTTTGCATAACACTGAATAATAAAACTTGAACAATAATTCAAAATATATATATATATAATTTTACAATAACATTTTTTTTGGATAAATTTTATTAATCTTACATTGAATCCATAAATTTTCTATTAATATATATAAAGAAGTCACAAAAAAATAAATAAAAAATATATGTATAACAAAATCATAATATACAGTATGGCATTTTTATTACTTACCTTATTCCCTTTTTATTTTTTTTTTAAATTAACATTATGATGGAAATAAATTATTTTTAACTCAAATTTCCCACAAATTCATTTGTATGCATAAATTCTCAATTCAGTGAACATTTCCATACGAAAATATTTTCTAAAAACTAGTCATCTGATTTACATAATTCAACTTATGCAAAACCTTCCAGAATGTAAACTTTAAATAAATTGGGGGCCAACCGTAAATTGAGTAAATTTTAGTGGTCCTTAAAATAATGAATAAATTATTTTTTGTTTCTATATTTGAAAAATGTAGGTGCACTAACAATTGAAAAAATATGATGGTGATATGGGCACAAGTGATAAGCAAAGGTAATATTTGATTAAGTTAAATGTTGTAATTTTGTTGTTAAAAGTTGCATTTTCTGTGATATTAATAGAGGATGAGAAAGGACAAGTGGTCAAAAATGAATGCTTTTATATCAACCAGATTCTAGAATAAAAAAGGGATCACTGCAACTGATTCTAAAGAAGAGTACTCTAAAACCACAATACATACTAGAAAGCTCTGGGATGTGCACTGGAGAGCTCTGGAATAGAGGAACCAAATGGGATACAGGAAGAAGACGCATTAGGAATTCTGCTACTGCAAAGTAAGTAAAATTTTTAATTCAACAACTCATCTTGGGAAATTTGCTATGTAAGAAAAAACCAACAGTTATAATGAATGTATTTCTTTGCCGCCCCATACTCATGTGTTATCAGTTTTCCTATGCTGCATTGTTATTTATTTATTATTCAAGTCACTGGATTAAGCAGTCAAAATGTTATATAACACTCTTTTTAGTAATAATAAATTGTGTTTAATTTTTATTAGCATGATGAAATATTAAGTCAAACTGGCATTAATTACTTGACAAGATAGTTTTTAAAAATCATCATTCTTCCTAAGAATTTAATATGTGCAACAGAAGAGGTTATTTAATCTAAATTGTGTATACCAGAAATGTCTTTTGATAAATATAAAACTGTGCATTATAATAAAACCAAACAATTTCTGATCATGTTGCTCCGCCTTTTGCTATGAAAACCAATTTTGATTTATATACATTACTCTACGTGGGTAGAGTAATGAAAGAATAGGATACTATTAATAGAATAGAATACTATTGAAAGAATAGGTTAATTTGCAATATGGAAAATTATTTTCTATGATACATTCAATGAAAAATAAACAGGTTATGAACTTATTAACTAACAAGTTTCACAAATGTTACAATGGTTCTCACAAAAAACGAAATGATATAAAATGGGCACAGAACTCAGCAAATAGAGGGTTAATGAACATTTAATAGTTTTACAAAAGAAAGCATTCGGTAAAGCCAAGGTCTGTTTTACTAGTTATCAGATTTTTATGTATCTAAAAGAAATTTACCCCCAATTGCCTCAGTTGAGTCTATACTGAAATGTAAATGCACATAAAGCCATTTTTGTAAATCTAGTTCACAATTAAACACAGATTTCAGTATTTTTTTTAATCCTAACAGCTTCCGATGAAAAATAGAGAGATGTTCTCTTTTAATAGGAAAAAATAAGCTCTGAATACATAATATAAAAAGTGTGAAGTTTATGATTAGCCAATTTAACTAGTGAAAATGAATTTCACAACCAAGAAGAAGGATCACTGTCATTGTTTAATGTGATATTAAAAACAAGACTACAGAGGTCCGAGCTCATAGGACCTCCTAACCCAGAGCTTAGCAAGCAAGTTTTTAACCTACATCCCTAATTATTTTCCTAATCTTGACAAGAATATCAGCATCAAAATTCCAGAAAAAGGTGTTCATTTAATCTACAAGAACTCTTTCAACATGTTCAATGCTAAGCATTACATTTTATAAACATAAAATCTAATTCCATACATATCCCAAGTAAATTCTTGTATATACTCATACATACACACATGAGCAAACACAGAACCTTAACCATTAAGGATATTTAACCTAACAAAAATTTACATGCGTTATAAATTTAAAGCCAAATCTTAAAACAAAAATCAAATTTAAAAAAAAAATATTTTAGAGGGAACTTTAAAGCCATATCAACAAATAAATAAATTTTGTCAAGTTAAATTGATTTTTCATCAACTTCATTTTTCATCAAGTTAAATTCTCTCAAATTAAATACAAGTTTTTGCATTAAAATTTGTCCACAATGAAGTGAATTAAGGATATTAAACCTGAATACTTACAGTACATATGCTGCAATTATATACAACATATATGTTTTATGACACAATATGACAGTGTTTATATTAAAATTGGAAAATTAGTGAGTTTTTCATTTATTACTCCAATTACATTTATGAAAGTTGACATAACATTTTTTACTTATATTTGAAGAAAGTAATAATCAATCATTCTAGCCAGCATTAAATGTATACAGAACTGATCTCATAACAAATTTTAAAATTGGAGATTATACAAATTAAATGAACTACTCTTTCCAAAGTTAAAAAAAACATTGCCATTGGTTACTATATTTTAGTAATTCATGAAAGACCAAATAGCATCAAAAAGGTTCTTTCAATACAGGGTGTCCCATATAAAACGCAACCCATCAATCATTCATCCATGAAATTTCAAAAGTCAAGCTTACTCCCCTAATCGTTACTGAAATGGACTCGTCCAACATCTGAACATTGCGGCGACGCAGTAGAACACTACCAATAGTAACAACAATGCAATCATAACATTCAGTGTATTGCTAGAGACAATATGGTGTTTTCGCTAGATGAACGAATTTTCATTGCTGAGTCGTACTTCAGTACAAAATCAGTGGTTGCAGTGCAAGACTTTTTTCGCCATAAGTACCCAGATAAACCAGCTCCTAAAAAAAACATCAGTATTAAGGTTAGTTGCAAAATTTACAGAGACTGGTTCTGTTAATAACAAGGAGCACAAAAGATCTGCGTCAGTGTTGAATACAGATACAGTCACTGAAATCAAAGACCGATTGATTACTTGCCTCGCCAAATAAATCGATCAGATGTTTGTCTGCTGAAATTAATTTGTCTAAATCAACTGTTCATCGGGCGACCAAACAATTACAATTACGACCATATCGCATTCAAACGGTTCATCAACTTCTTGAGCCCGACAAAGAAAAACGACTACAATATTGTCAATGGTTCCGTCGATTTCTGTGTGAGGGAATTAATGTTATGGATTCGTTATTTTTCACAGATGAAGCTTGGTTTCATTTGGATGGCTACGTAAACAGCCAAAACAGTAGAATTTGGAGTGCTGAAAATCCCCATGTTTATCACGAAAAACAATTACACCCGCAGAAGTTGGGCGTGTGGTGCGCGATATCGCGGAAGAAAATAATCTGTCCTATTTTTTTCAAGTGCATGCAGAACGATATCAAGATATTTTATTTCAGTTCATTGCACTCTTGGAAGAGGAAGACAGACATTGCTGGCTACAACATGACGGTGCGACATTGCACTACGCAGGTTCAACTTCTGATTTCGTTGAGAAATTCTTTGGTAATCGTGTTATCGGTCGAGGCTTGTGGCCACCAACATCTCCAGATTTGACTGCAGCAGATTTTTTTCTATGGGGTTACCTCAAACCACGAACACTTGAACAATTGAAAGTCAATATTGAACAAGCTGTAAATATCCAGCCACAAACTTTGAAAAAAGTTGCAAGAAACGCTGTAAAAAGAATTGAATAAGCTTGTATTCAAGAAGATGGCGGCCACTTCCAACATTTACTCTAAATGTAAGGTAATGGATGGTAATAATAAAAATTACATTTACATTTACACATGCTTTTTATTATTTCAATACCTTCCAATATAAGGTTGGGTTGCGTTTTATATGGGACACTCTGTATAACTCAAAACCAAATCATTTATCATTTTTAATAATATTACATTTTGTCATACATCTTCAGAAATAAGTAAATTTTTTATACCAGCTATATATTGCATAATGAAACTATGGTTGGGTACTTTTTTAAAAAAATATTTACTTACAATCTTTCCACAAGTTTGACAAAAAACTGCCCATCTGACAAGTGGACAATTGATTCTATTTGAGGCAACAAATCAAGAGAATTCACCTGCAACATAAACAAACAAACTATTTAAATGGCAATAATGTACAGTAATCTTTTTTCTTTCTTAATAAATTTCCCAATTATAATTACAAAATAATTTTTAAATTCTATATAACTTTTAGCATTAAATGTTATTAGATAGCAGTTGATATTGATAAAATCTTAAAACTTGTCTAGTTTATATTCCTTCCACAATTAAGCAATTAAATGAATATAATTTTGATACTGTTCAAGATATATCCCCTTCTGAACTAACCTAAAATGTTTTAAAAAAGTTGGCAATGAGAACAGTATAATTATACGTACTACAATATTATATTAATAACATCAATTTATGACTAGACTCCAGTATGAGTTCATACCACGATTAAGACAAAGTTTTAATTTGCCAAATTATATAGAAAACGGCTGCCCGAGCTCAAACAAACTATATCGGTGTCCATGCGTTTATAGTACGATTCATAAAAATAGAGAAAAAAATCAAATAAACAAAAAAAATTCAGCATAAAAAACTAGATACCAAGACCGCAGTACTTTTAAGTTGCACAGAATTAAGATCCCGTAACCCTTAATCGCAACAAGTTAAAATTCATTATGATAAATTATGATACTTACCCACTTAACCAGCACCCTCTCCCAGCACATTGTTTAATTTTAAAAAAACAAATACATCTAAAAAAAAAAAAAACTAACTTAAACCCTACAACTGAATCTACTACTCTGACAAAACAGGTGACGAGTTGTTCCGTTTTGTTAGTAGTCATTTGTTTTGTCATTGCCTGTGCTGTTGAATTCAAAAATTTGAAATATCAACTGTACCAACCTTAATATAAATGATACTTATGAATACAATAGTAACTTAAGTTTAAGCATAATGAAAAACTGGAACTATATTAGCTTTAAATTTCAAAATAAAATTAATTATTATCTTCCTTTTCAGATTCTGAAATGTAAGTATTAAGAAGAAAAACTCACACCCACATTTATTTAAATAAAAATGTAAATGTTCATTTGTTCAAAATTTTAAAACTCTGGAGCTCTTCACACAACGTTGAATTCCAATACGCGCGTGTTTTTAAATACCTACTATTTATATACCAAGATGTCACACCTGTGACAGGTAAAAACATGTTTTTTTTTAAAAACAGCGCTATCTGTTGGATGTAAAAGCAACACACGCTGTACTTACTACATATTTTACGATAACATTTCAATGTTTCCGATATGCGTGTCCGCTATAGACTAAAAAACTACTGGAACGATTTACGCGCGGGGAAAAGGGTGAAAGGGAAAAATCGAAAGAGGGAAGAAGGGGATAATGGAAAAAAGAAAAAACGGGAAAACGAGGAAAAGGTAAATGAGAAAAAGAAAAGGAGAAAGGGAGAAAGAAGAAGGGTGAAAGGGAAAGAGAAATGAAGGAACGAAAGGGAGAAAGGGAATATGGTAAAAATGAAAAAGGGAAAATGTGGAAGTGAAAATGGGGAATGGAGGAAAATGCTAGTATATACAAGGACTAGTATCCACGTCGCAGCTTCGCCCACGCTGTATAAATACTTGCGTTGCTCGTCGCGGTCAATTTTTTTTATTTTTTGCTCAAGTAAAAACCTTACATCATCGCAATCCTTACAAAATCGAAATTAAAAAAAACCAAAATTTTTTTTAGATATTAATCTGAAGAGTGTTTTCAGGCCCAAACTACTGAATATCTCGTTTAGTATAGCCTGAAATAGTGAAAATTTGTAATCATTTTTCAATATTCTTTTACCTTTCTTCACCATTTTCAAGGTTAATTTAGGAAAATCTAGAAACTTTAGATATTCACAAGAAGAATAAACACCAATAATCAAGTTGATATCTTCATCTGTTACCGAGAATTAAAAAAGTAGTAAATTGTATTGTTAGTCCATTTTAACTCTTTAAAATCGGAATTTAAAAAAATTCTTTCTTAGTTTGGACTAAAGAAAAAAATACTAAGAAAAATCCTTTCTTAGTACGTTTACCGTAAGAACAATGTGTATACAAATTTTCATCAATTTATCTTCAGTAGTTTTTTGCTGGGCGATGATTACGAATCTCACATATTTTATATTTATAGACTAGCTCCCCGTCACAGCTTCGCCCGCGCTACATGGTTACTTGCATTTCCCGTCGCGATCAATTTTTTTAATTTTATGTTTTTTCGTCAAGTAACCGGAGACAAGTGAAGCCAGTCGCATATACAGTAACAGTGACTGTGGCTGTGTTGGTTATAAATATTCCGTTTGAATTTTGAAATCAGACGATTGTTTGAAGAAATATTATAAGAGCACCCCATTGCACCTCCCAAACCAGCGCCCCAGGGGCACCCCGTTTGTTACCAGTTGATAATGATGACTGGTCTAGCCTTGCATGAGATGCTCGCTTAACCTTGCCACTCTATGCTAACACGCAGTCCCCACGAGAAGACAATTATTGTTAAACAGAATTTTTTTAAGTTTATTTAATATTATTTTATACAGAGTGATTCAAAGAAACGGGAAATTTTGAAAGTTGTGTTGGTAGCCGTGGGCGATTGGTACCATTTCATAAGTGGCGCTAGTCTCTCTAACCTAACCTGCCATTTAGTTGTCATGGATTCTTGGAGTGGTGCGCAACGTGCATTTGCTATCAAAGCGTTTTACAAAAAGAATGACAGTGTGGAGGGAGCGCGTATAGAATTTCGCCGTCATTTTAATCTGGGACGGCACGACCATGTTCCATCAGCACATGCAATTAAAACATGGATATCTAATTTTGAGGAAACTGGTTCGGCAATGAAAAAAAAACCTCCAGGCCGTGAGCGAATCGTCCGTACACCACAGAATGTTCAAGCTTTACAAGATACTGTCACACGAAGTTCACATCGATCAATCCGTCGTCTCTCAGCATCTTTACAATTGCATAGTTCAAGTGTTTGAACAATGTTAGTGAAGACTTGCAATACCATCCATACAAGTTGCAGATCGTCCAGTAACTGAAACCGAACGATGCAGTTGTGCGAGCACAATTCTGTAATGTAATGCTTCAGAAGATAAACGATAACGAAGAGTTTGTTCACGAACTGTGGATGTCAGACGAAGCGCATTTCCACCTCAGTGGATTTGTTAACAAGCAAAATTTCAGATAATGGGCACAAGAAAATCATACGCAGCTACAACAGCGTCCGTTGCACAGCCAGAAAGTGACCGTGTGGTGTGCTATGTCATCTTACGGTGTATAAGCCCTTATTTTTTTGAGGATGACAACGGTCTTGCGATTACAATGACGTCAACGCGCGTTACGTAGCCATGCTTGAAACCTTTGTTGTGGAACAACAAAAGAGATTTCCACCAATTCTTAACACAGCCTGGTTTCAACAAGATGGAGCAACGTCACATACTGCACGAATATCGATGGCAGCTGTACGCCGATTGTTTGGACAACGTGTCATTTCACGAAATGGTGACATTAGATGGCCTCCCAGATCTCCTGACCTCTCAGCTTGCGATTACTTTTTGTGGGGTCACCTTAAAAGCAAAGTGTTCCACAGTAGACCTGCTACAACGGAAGAACTGAAGGCAAAAAACCGAGAAGCAATTGCGGAAATTCCAGTTGAGATGTTATGTCAAACCATGAACAATTTAACGAAGAGACTTCGTGAGTGTTTACGTAGAAGAGAAGGTCTCCTGCAAGATGTCATCTTTAAAAAATAAACTAAAATGTATGTATCCTAAAATGCCAACATTTGTACAATTACATGAAATAAAATTCATTTTCTAAAAAACATGTTTCGTTAACGTTATTTAACTTTTTAAATTTCCCGTTTCTTTGAATCACTCTGTATATCGTACTCCCTCTATGAACCATAAGACCTTGCCGATGGTGAGGGGGATTGAGTGCTCACTGATACAGAGTAGCTGGACCAAAGGTACAACTATATTGGAGAGGTATTTGCTGAGAGCCAGATTAAGGAATGATTCCTGAAAGAGGGTAGCAGCTCTTTCAGTATTTGTTAAGGGTGTAGGTCAGAACAACTTAAACGGCCATATCAACATCACTCAATCTTCTGAGTACTGCGCAGCTGAAAGCAATGGAAAACTACAGCTGTTTTTTTCCAAGAAAATGTAGCTCTTTGCATTTTCATATAACAAGGATGGAGGCGCCTTCCTTGGTAAAACATTACAGTGATAAACTAGTCCTCTGTTCAGATCGCCAGGTGGGGACTACTAAGGAATGGGTCAACAGAAAATTAAAAAACAATATTCTATGAGTCAGAGTGTGGAATGTTAGAAGTCTTAAAAAAGGATGGTAGGTTAGAAAATTTAAAGAGGAAAATGGATGGGTAAAATGTAGATATAGTAGGAATTAGTAAGGTTTGGTGGGAAGAGGAAAACAACTTTTGGTCAGGCGATTTTAGAATAATTAACTCAGCTTCAAATAAAGGGCAGGCAGGTGTAGGTTTCATAATGAACAAGAAGATAGGGAAGAGAGTAGAGTATTTCAAAATGCATAGCGATAGAATCATTATAATAACGATAAAATCAAAACCTAAACCGACAACGATTGTTAATGTCTATATGACTACAAGCGTCCATGATGATGATGAGCTAGAGTGTGTATACGATGAAATTGACAAAGAACACATAAAAGGGGATGAACATTTAATAATAGTTGGAGATTGGAATGCAAGCATTGGAAAAGGCAAGGAAGGAAATATAATGGGTGAATACGAGCTGGGCAAAAGGAATGAAAGAAGGGACCGACTTACAGAGTTTCGCATGAAGTACAATTTAATAATTGCCAACACCCACCGTGTACGGCTCCTAGACCAAGAAGACCTCAAGGTCATTTTGAAATGGTAAACCAATTCCACTATCTAGGGGTTCTCTTTTCTTCCAATGGTTTGTTTTCACTGGCAAAGGAAAACATATCAGATTTTAATGTGTACTAAAAATAATGCAATTTACCCCAGAATATATCAACAGGCAAGAAAAAAGTTTTAAAAAAATTTCATACTTTGAATTGAACCAAGCACTTAACTAATGCAAATAATTATTGGAGATTGTGAGAAGTAGATACCCAAACACGTGTGATGAAGGACTGCTAAAAAGACATGAAAAAAAATGACAGAAATTATAACTGGGTTGTTCAACAAGAAAATTATTATTGATTTGCAATACTATTGATTTCAATTTAACTTGAAATTGAGGGTTGGGAGATTTTAATACATCCACTGTAAACCTAGACCTGGCACTATCAGACTATCATTTGTTTCGGTCTCTGTAAAACTCCCTGAATGATGTTAGGTTAGTTTCAAAAATCAAATATCACAATTTTTTTCAGAAAGTTCTATAGAGACAGGATTATGATGTTAAAGGTCATAAAAAAAAATGATGGTGTATATATCTCATAATGATATTTTCCAGTGACAGTAAATGTATTCTCAAATTTGACCTCCAAGGCTTTATACTTTTTAGATAACCTTATATTAAATTTACTTCATGTATTTTTTTTAAAGAAAATCTGTAGTATCATAAAAAAAGTCTTTCACTGTTTTTCTTTGTTATTTGTTGTACAGTTGATACATTGCGCTGGGATTGAGTTTTTTCTGCATGTAAAAAAACATTTGTAAGGTTCCATACCTTGTCTTTGAGAGATTATTCTTCTCATCCCTTATTAATAGGATCCTTTGGAAATAATATCATTGACTAGAAAGATATTGTTTTTCTGTTTCCAAGATCTTGTGAAATCCTTTCCTTTATGATTTGAAACTGTTTTACCTGTTAGTGTGATGCTCAGTGCTCCTTATAGTGGTCTTTGTTCAAAGCTTGAACAGTTCGTGTTTAGATTTTGAAATTTGTCTTTAGGATGATAAAACTCTTGAGGACTTGAACATTTAGTACGGAATAAAATGCATTCATTGATCAATGGTACTTGTGTTAGCAGCAATTTGCTACTAAGTACATTATCAACTTCGCTGAGTTATATAATAGAATAATTTTTGCATTTCTAAGTCAGAGAATCTTCATCATTTGTCAATAGATGCCATCACATGCATATAAGAAAGGAATAAACAAGTTTTTGATTGTTCGCTACATAATAATGGGTACTCTTATTTGAAATCAAACAGTAAATACGTGATGAATTCCATTTTTTTTTTCTTTGTATGGGTTTCAACCAATGGCGGCTCACGTATAGGCACTGTGGAACTACAGCACCCCTATTTCCACTTGATATTATTGATAACATTTAATATAATGATTAATTTTCTTTATACTTTTACAATATATAGTCCTTAAGCTCCCCCAATTTATGAAAAAGATACAAAAATCTTTATATGGAACTGTGCGCCTCACAGTTCCAGTGGCCTAGTGTTTGGCTGTTGTGCACATAGGAAACTGCAAGGGAGAGAGAGCACTGTCGCTCCCGCAGTGCCAACCCTGGCATGCATTTGGAAGGTAGTTCTTCTTTTTATGCTGCATGTGTATGGAACATTCCCTTTCCTACTTTATTTGGTGGAAGGAATATGAAAGTGGTTTAGTTGTCTTTTCAGTAGTGATCAGAAGATGGTGGAAAGCAAGGGCTCTTTGATTGCCAAATCTGTCCAAAAATACACTGGAAGGGCAAAAGAGAATGTAATTAGTCAGAACTAATTATGTATTCTGTGTAAATAGAAATTTAAATTAAGCACCACTGGGCTATATTGTTTTTAAGCGAACATTTTATTAAGTTACTAGCTAATAATACTAAAAAATTTTTATCTGTATTGATATTTTATTATTTATTCGGTTAAACCGAATACAGTTTTTAAACACAAAGTGCTCAAAAACTGTATACTATATTCTTGAATGTGAAAAAGTGTAGAATTAAACTTTCAGGATTATTATCCTATCCCACCGGGTTGGTCTAGTGGTGAACACGTCTTCCCAAATCAGCTGATTTGGAAGTCAAGAGTTCCAGCGTTCAAGTCCTAGTAAAGCCAGCTATTTTTACACAGACTTGAATACTAGATCGTGGATACCGGTATTCTTTGGTGGTTGGGTTTCAATTAACCACACATCTCAAGTATGGTCCAACTGAGAATGTACAAGACTACACTTCATTCACACTCATACATATCATCCTCTGAAGTATTATCTAAACGGTAGTTACCGGAGGCTAAACAGGAAAAAAAAAGAAAAGATTATTATCCTGCTTCCAGCTATTCTATTTGATTCATTTTTTTGGGTTTTTTTATTTTAAAGAAAACTTTAACCTTCAATCAGAAACCAGAAAAACGTTTTCTACAGCAGCAGCCCCACTAATTTTAGCTTCGAGCTGCCACTGGTTCCAACTAATGTTAGCCTGTGCTACCTGTTTTTTCTTTTTTTAACCTCCGGGACCACCTTTATGTATTGCTTCAGAGGATGAGATGAATAATTTGTAGCGTGTGTGAAATGCCATGCCTGACCGGGATTCCAACAAAGGATCTCTGGATGAAAGGTCGAGATGCTACCACTCACGCCACATAGACTGGTCGTGATATCTAAGTTGTACATATAGTATGACAGTACAAGACCAGTTGCTGACTGTTACATTGCATCAAATCTCAGAAATAGATTTGACTACTATTTAAAAACACACTTTGTAGAATTATCCACCCAGAAGGTTCTGCAAGTTTTTTGTCCCACTATACAATTACAACTGCAAAAATAAAATGTCTTTACACTTACCAGCACAAAAATCTTCATTACATACTGGCAGGCTTATTTTTGTTTTGGGATGATTATGAGCTGCTTTCATCAAATGCAAGAGAGATCTGACTTAGCAATCCTTTAATTTTTGTAAATTAAATTTAGATGAACTTTGGTACTCTATAGTTAGGTGCAATATCATCAATCCTCCTATCAAGTACAAAATGCTAAAAGTAGTGGTGCAAAATGTTAATGTAAGTACAAAATACTAAATTGCCTTGTTGTGGTGTTGTTATAGCAATCTTTCTATGACAATTACCTTAGTTTTTATCTAGCCAAATACCTATGCAATTGTGATTTCATTAAATATTTCTTTACTGAAAAATAAATTCCATACATCAAGAGAGATATTGTTTCTTTTTCTGTACAATTGATATGCCCCACTGAAAAACATTACACACTATTAGCAAATAAATGGAAACAGTGACAATAGACAAGAAGTGTATTATGGTAAAACAAGACATTTGTAGAGAAAAAACATAAGAAGGAACTCATAGAAATAATCTCCAGTTGGCTATGCAATTGGCCTATTGTTGCAATATCTCCTGCAAATGCATTTATGGTCTGACTCAGATTGCTAGAATGCGTTCTATTTCACAATATAACTATCTTGCAATTAAATTATAATTATTAGCTAAAACTAAATTATTTCAGTTTTATCACATGTCGAGTGACAAGGATATTGATGTTGTGATCGCGTATTATTAGTATAGAAGAAAAGATTAAAAAAGAACAATAATATTGGATCCATTCTTTCATAAGAATAATAACAGAATGGCATTTGAAGCAACCAAAAAAAACTTGATGTTTTGTTTGGTTGCTAAATGTGATGTTCATAACACTGTATAGCAGCGAACAAAGAATCTACCTTGATTTGTTTGAATAGTACATTATTATAGTATTATATTAAGCCTAAAAGTTTATGGAATTACAATGAAACAGTTAGATCATTAAAACAATACTTATCATAACTGATTTTTTCATATTAGACTACCCATATCCCTTATATATGTCCAATCTTTGCAAGATGGACTGGGAATATCCATAAATCTCCTTCCCTGTTGTTGCTTTGTCATCTTTGATAAAGTTTTAAGATAAACACATTTTTTATTGGATTAAATGCGCAACTCTATCTTCTTGCTATTGTTTCTTAAAAATTAACTGTTATTAATTTCTAATACGCAGCTAACAATATTGATACTATTATGAAACAAGTCCCTGTAGACATTTTTGTTTGTTTGTAAGACCAATATTTTTTAGATTTGCAAAAAATAAAACACCTTTAGCCCCATTTAATAAATATGGGCTATACAAATTGCTGCATGATTAAGGGTAGAAATTTCTAAACATGTACATTAAGAAAAAAAATCACATATCAGATTTTTTTTACAGTGTTTCAGAAAGTTAAAGCTATATTTTAAAGAGAGCAGTTTTTTTTAAATTTTTTATACTCTTTTTGGTTCTTTTCCCTTTTTATTTAAATAATTTTTATGGTTATTTTAATTATTTATTTTTTGATTTTCTTGTTAATGATTATTTAATCTTTATTATTTTATTTTATAGGCATTTGTCTCTTGCCAAATTAATGAAAAAATTTCATATAAATATAGGTCTAGAAGTGAACTGTTTATAAGTAACAACTTTTTACAAGCCTGATTTTTGCTGTTAAAGCTCAAATAATGCTGTGTTAAAAGTCTAAATGCAGAAATGATTGATTATATATATAGGCAGATTTGGTCCCAGAAGTATATCTCCAGTAATTTTTGAGAAAATTGTTGTAAAACTCAAAAAATTTGAGTAAAAACGCATCATCATTTTAGGTATAGCATACATATACACTTTGTTAGATTGCCATTAACTAAATAGAACTTCAAAACAATCTGTAAAGAATTTAACTGTGAGCAAATTATTGTAGATCAAGTCAATAGAATTTTATAAAACCCATTTTTATTGAAAACTAAAAAAAATCTGAAACCTTGAACTACAAATGATCAGTTAAATAGTAGGCTTACTTCTCTCAAAATAATATTATAGCAAACCCAAATCATTAATTAAATTATTTAGATTACATTAAGTGCTCATAATGTTTATCATTCATGTTAATGCACATCTGTCTATTTGTAAACATAGTGCATACATGTTAGCAGAGGGACATCCTCTAAAACCTGACGAAACTCATTTTGAAAAAAATTAGATAAGGCATCTTTGAGAGCTGATGATTAAACAGATCATTTGGTTCTATCAGGAGATTTTCTATTACATCACACTAGATGTTGGGGGTTGATTCAGAAGTTGTGTGCAATTTCTGTCATTCCAAATATAGTTACTTCTTATATTATTAATACTATTATGTGTAAAGAATGCTTCATCAGTGAAAATTACTTTTATGCCTAATTCATTATTTTCCAGTATCTGTTAGCAGTAATTGATTTTCTGATCTAATAAAGTTCTTCCAGGTGTTTTACTTGAAGATGGTATAGATGAAGAGTTTCACACGGTAATGTTCTCCACATGCTAACACACAGAATTTGCAAATGTGTTTTTATGTGCGGGTGAGAGACTTCACTGCATCATAGGCAATATCTGTTCATAATTTTTTTCCTATTCTAAATTTACCACGAATGATTCTCTTTCTCTCAGTGTCTGTAAATTTCTGTTTACTAGAAATAATTCGTTATGAAACTGCTGATGATATTCTTAACAACTTCTCTAGTATTGCAACTGTAGTACTCGTTGATAAAATGTGTATGTGCATAGTCCGTTTTGAGATTTATATAGCATTTTCTGTGCTATTTTTCTAAATCATTTTATGTAATTTTAGAAGTAATACAGTATGAATGACAATTTTTGGTGTTTTAATACAACAAAATCAATTTTTTTTTAACCTCCAGGACCATCATTAGGTATTGCTTCAGAGGATGTGATGAATGATAATTTTTGTGTGTGAAAATACCATGCCTGACCAGGATTTGAACCTGGGACCTCTGGATGAAAGGCCGAGATGCTACCACTTGTGCCATGAGGCTGGCACACCAAAATCACTGATAAAAGTTTGATCTCTTCTCACTTTTATTTTACATTGAACTTTATCTAACAGACATGAGCTATGTAAAATAATAATTAAAAAGTTAACCTATGCTTGTTTTTGAAATGAACCACAGGTTTCCAAGTAGTTTTGTTTTTAAAATGTACATTAGCTTTCCAAGTAGCTAGACAATGCTCAAAAGAGAAATGAAATATATTAGATTCATAATAGTAGACTTTTTTTTATTCTTATGCAGTTCAAGATTTTTAGAATTTTGTTGTATGATTCTTAATAAAAAATTATTCAGTTCTTACTTTGATAACATCTATTTAATCAGATTTAAATTCTCTACGAATTATGTCCAAACGTTTATTCAATTATTGGCAATTTAAGTAAATTTATATTATTTTCTCTGAAAACTAATTAAAAGGGAATATAGTCTGAACCCATTTTTCAGTTGCTTATTTAAGATATAGGATTATTTGACCTTTACAGTAAAAATCTTTCAATAGCCATGACTTGAAAACAGGTAGTTTCTAGATCTATGTTTGAATTAAGTTTTTTCATTATTTTGATTGGAGGCATATGCCTATCAAGTTTACCAGAAGTTTTCTGAAATGCTGTTTTTATGGTAATTGTTTGTCTGTTTTCCCTATACTATGAAGTAGATCAATATTTAGCAAATAAATAAAAAAAAACATTTTCAACCTTATATAAAAAACATCCTGTATTTAAAAATTAACTCACCACCTAAAAGGTTTTTAAAGAAAACAATGTATGTTAATTAGTTTTTTAAGTACTAATTACACAATTCCAAATTTACTGTAGCAACCCCATTTACACAACAGTTACATCGCTGTAATTATTTTTATTTATTAATATGACTTGTAAAATCTTTCCCTTGGTAAATATTGATCATCCGTTATTGTGTTATCTGTATAATTAGGGAAACAAAATATTTATTTTACAGTTATGACTAAAATCTTACTTTTAACCTTTTGCAGTAGCAATTAAATAGTATTGTGGTTTTTGTTTGGATAATTGGATTGCATTGTTTCCATTTGGACTGCACATTGTTTGTGATATGACTGCAGCAGTTAATTATAAAAGTTATCTTTTAAAATATATTACAGACAGAACTTCCATATACATTAGACAAGCATAAACATAATAACAATTTTTTAATAAAAACTACTAATAATATTGTAATTCTTCTTAAAATATCTTTAGATGAATGGTAGACAAAATAAAAAATTCAACAAATATAAATGTGGTTTCAACAAATATATTAATTGATGTGGTTTTACCTTTCACAAAGTTTAATGAAAAAAAGAATAAATTAAAAAACTCAGCATTGTTTTATAATAAAAAAATTTGCCTTTTTTATTTTATAAGAGTTTTTCCATAACCTTTAAAAATAATAAAAATTACTTTTATTATGATCTGGATAATCTGCATATCATGGTATACCTGTTAATCCTAAAAATTGTGGGAAGAATGTTGAATTTACTTCTGTAAATGTAATTAGGAATTGAATTTTTAATCATTTTTTATTTATTGTTGTTCCTGTTATTGGTGGGAATCAGTGAATAATTCTTGCCATAATTGCAAATACTGTTCTTATTAATAATACGTAGTGGATGTGTGCAAGTGCATAATATGTATCACGTAAAATTACATCAATTGATGAATTTGCTAAATTACTCCTGTTAAACCCCCTATTGTGAATAAAAATACATATACTATTGATCAAATTATTTGTGGTGCCTTTTTTTTATTCAGTGTATTGTTGCTATTTATCTAAAAATTTTAATTCCTGTAGGTACTGCAATAATTACTGTTGCGGAAGTAAAGTATGCTTGTGTATCAATATATATTCCTACTGTGAATACATGATGCTCATTCACTAAATCCTAGGATTTTAATTGCTAGTACTGATTAGATTATTCCTAGACGTCCAAATGTTATAATTTTTCCTCTTTCATTTGTAATAATATGAGAGATTAGGCCAAATCCTGGTAGAATTATAACGTATACTTCTGGATGTCCAAAGAATCAGAGTAGGTGTCTATATAAAATTGTATCTCCTCCTCCTGTTGGGTCAAAAATGATGTATTGAAATTTCGATGTGTTAGTAACATTGTGATTGCTCCTGCTAGTACTGGTAGAAATACTAGTTGTAAGATTGGGTAATTACAACTGACCAACAGATCAGAGGTACTTCTATTCTTATTCCATTTGGTTGTATATTTATTGTTGTTGAATTAAATTGATTGTTCCTATAATTGATCTTATACCTGCAGTGTGAATGAAAAAGATTCTTAAATCAACTGATGATGGGCCTGAATGTGCAATTTGTGCTGATAAGGGTGTTCATCCGGTTCCTGAACATGAACCTACTATTGATCTTAAAATTAGTAGGATAATTGATGGAGGTAGAAGTCAATTTCTTATATTATTTATTCGTGGGAAGGCAATTATAATTAATATTAATTATAAAATTCTGGTGCTCCATTACATGGTCAAAAAAAAAAATTGGAACTGAAGTATATGAATTACGAGGGTTATTTTTTTTCCAAGATCCGATCGGTCGCGAAATAAAAACCTGTGCAAAAATCGGATGAACCTTTGTGCATATGTATTGCGCAGCATCTCTATTATGGCCTTCAATCACTTTGTTTAGTTCTGAACACACAGCTAGCACGTAAACATGTCTACAACAATAGCATCTCCCGCCATGTGTGAAGTGTGTGCAGTAATTCGATTTCTTCAGGCTGAGGGGTGTAATGCAGCCGAAATTCACCGACGAATAAGTAACGTGTATGGTGAAACTTCAGTGAACGACAGCAAAGTGCGACAATGGTGCAGGAACTTTAAAGCAGGACGTACAGATGTTCATGATGCAGGCGGTAGAGAAGGAAGTGAGTGTCAACCGATGATCTTGTTGAGCGAGTGGATGAAGCAATTCGTGAAAATCGTCTCTCACATTGTGAGTGAGAGACGGCAGTACCGCAAACTGTGTGCGAGATGGGTTCCCAAGATGCTGTCTGACCATCACAAAACAATGAGAATGGACGCCTCCCTAACGTTTCTCCAGTGCTAGCACAATGGAGAAGATTTTTTGAACAAAATTGTCACAGGGGAAGATATGAGTCCATTTCAAAACTGAAGAAATTAAAGAACAATCCAAACAGTGGATGCATTCTCATTCTCCCAGTAAACAAAAGAAGTTCAAGCGAACCTTCTCCAACAGAAAGTGTATGGCTACTGTGTTCTGGGACTGCAATGGAGTTCTCTTGGTGGAATTCATGGAATGTGGCATGACCATCACTGCAGCAGCCTCATACTGCGTGACTCTTCAACGTCTACGAAGGGCAATTAAGAATAAGCGGAGAGGTTTGTTGCCATCAGGCATTGTCTTTCTCCATGACAATGCTCGGCAGCACACTGCAACTGTAACAAAGAAGCTCCTGCAGCGTTTTTGTTGGGAAGTGTTTGATCAACCACCATACAGCCTGGACTTGACTCCATCCGATTTTCACTTCTTTACTCACATGAAACACTGGCTAGGAGTACAACATTTTGGCACAGACATCAAGCTGCATATCAGCGTAGAAACACTGCTGAAAACACAGGCGGCTCCATTCTATGACAAAGGTATTAGAAAGTTGGTACCATGCTACAACAAATGTCTAAATCGGAGTGGCGACTATGTAGAGAAATACCATATCTATGTAAGTACTTGTTACAAATAAAAAATTTTTTATTTTCACTGTGGTTTTAATTTCATGACCTTGAAAAAAATAAACCTCATAGAATGTATTTTTTATGTTGAATCTTAAAAAGAAATCTGTTTTTCTTCATCACCCTCGGACTTTTAGTTATGACCCTTTAAAATATTGGGGGAAAAAAAAAATTAAAATACAGAAAATATAATAGAATACAAAAATTATAATTACTATTAAAATACCTACCTTTATTTTGCAGACATTTACGCATCTTAATTTATTTTTTCCTTTGTGTTCAGTGAAGTCTTCTGTTTTTATCATCCAGCAGTAGTCACTCATCATAGATTTGTCCTATCTGCCTTGATAATATTATTCCATTTGCAATATATCTTGGTGAAACCTTTCTCCTTGTTTGTCACTGATGTCACCCAAGAGAAAAGTCCAAATGAGAATGTAAAAAATGAATTTTCAGTGACATTCTGCAGCCTAATTTTTGTAGTTCAGTAACAGTTCATTTATAAGCTTTAATGTGAAAAAACCTCAGCTAAATATTTAAAGCTGTCTCCATCTTTATCTAATGCTTTTACACAAGTTTTCATCAGGCTTAGTTCTATATGTAGAGGTGGTAAAATAATACAATCTGCTTTGACAAGGGGAGTATTGACATTTTCCTTTCCTGATGTAAACTGATTTCTTTTTGGCCAGTATTTATCTGTAGCTTGACAATCCCACAAACACAATTAACACATATATTTTGTAAAGCCACTCTGAAGACCGAGAAGCCCTATCTCTTTCAGGTCAGCAATGATTTGCTGACTGTTCATCATATTTAACAGTTTTTAAAATTTCTGACATACTTTCATTCCTACAGCATGTGCTACCAGTATAGAAGAAAATTTATTTGAGTTATGCAACAACACTGCCTTTAAGTTTCTTTTTGGCTCTATAAATAAACGCCAATCATGAATAACATATTCAATATACGGTTTAAACATTAGTCCCTTAACATCAGGCAGGAACAAATTAAATAATCTCTTTTAAAGTATTTCAGTAAATTTTCGTTTCAATTTTTATATACTGAAATTTTA
The DNA here is from genome assembly GCF_047948215.1 of Lycorma delicatula. NCBI lineage: Eukaryota > Metazoa > Arthropoda > Insecta > Hemiptera > Fulgoridae > Lycorma > Lycorma delicatula. Next base: position 115,118,931 of record NC_134455.1, on the reverse strand, counting down.
GTATCCTTGTTTAATAAATTCCATTCTTAAAAGTGTGAATCTAGGAGTCTGCATGTTGTTTCGACAAACACAAATCACAAATTAGGTCGCTCGGTTCTGCTTGTGTGATGAGTTGAGGTTCAGTATCTCATTCTTCTGGAATGTATGCAATATCTATTGAAGTTGAGGATTCATCAGTTAAGCCTTCTAGGAATCAGTAATTTCTTTACAAGAAGTTGGAGTGATTGGAATCTGTACATCAACACATAAAGTACTGGTCTCATAGCTGAATGAACATTTGTTAAGCAAAAATAGCAGTCATCATAATAGTTAGTAAGCTCTTGCCAGATCATAGGTACGCAAAAAGGCAAATGCTCTTTTTTTCCTTTTGCTGGGTTAGTATAACGTAGCACGTGATGCATGCTACATGTGGAGCCCAAGATTTATCTTGATCTCCCAAGGGACAGTCAAAATAATGTTTGTAAGCAGTTTTCAGCAGAGTCGATAATGGTTTTCATTGACTTTTTGTGGTAAATGCTCCACAAAAATAACAAAAAATATTTAGAGAATTTTTACAACCTGATTTTTATTCATTGTAAAATTCAGAATGTTTTAATAAATGAAAATAACTGAAATATTACATAATTATAAAAATAAATAAATTTAATTTATTAATATTTAATTACTTAAAATCCTTCATAAAATTATTTCACCACGAAGTGCAATAAAATAAAGTACGAAACTTAACAAATCTTGATGTTGTTAATAACAAAAGTTGTTCTGTCATAAAAATCTTGACTAAATTTATGGCATCACTTATGAAACAATGTTTATAATATGTGTATGATAAAACCAACTACCACAGCAAGTCATATAAAGACCTAAACTCATACTGAAGAAACTTTCATCACGTTGAATTACTCATTACTTGACTCACTGACTTATCTATATGTCTGGCTTTGACATGAAATGACATCATTTGACTGTTATGTATAAAATATATATCTACAGCAAGCATCATAATATGAGCCAGATGTGAATCAGCAAACATATAAACGTACTAACTTATGTGTATTTTGTTTGTTTTACAAATGATGTAACAAATACATTTTTAGGGGTTGTAACTTAAGAAAATTACATTATGTGATACGTTGTTTCAGAATACATATTCAGATTCAGCAAAATACTGTATAGAACACCTACTCCCTTTTCAGTTCCAAATTTTATGTTGACTAGTTATCGGTACTAGTCAATTTCTGAACCCTGCAATTATGATTTGTATTACTATAAAAAAGAATATAATACTCGTAAATGTGTGTAATGTTATGATTATATTGTAGATTTTGTCATTTTTAATTATTGATCCTGGTTGTAGTTCTATTATTGACATTAGTACTATTCAAATAATTATTCTTCTTATTATTCCTAATATTCTTGATCGTAATCCAAAGATGAAGTAAAGGTTTCTGATGTTTTTATGGTAGGTTTAATTTTTTCTTTAAAATGGAATAACTGATTAAGGTAGTAAATTGTAATTTTATTTAAGGTTATTATTTACCTTTCATTATTTTATCTTATATTCAATTTTGATCCTATATTGCAAATATATAGGTGCATTAAGTTTGTTGAGGCTTACTAAATCTGAGTCATTTTAACTTTGAAGGTTAAATTTTTTTTAACTTAAATCCTTCTTTGTAACTGTTTTTTTAGTTATTTATTAATTTACTTTTGATAGTATTATTATTACTGGGATTCCTATTAGGTTTAAAATGATTGGAATTGTTGATAAAATTATATTTAAATAAAGAAATTTTGATAAAATTGATGATACAATTATTATTGGGATTGTTATTGTTTAATTTATTTAACAATTATTCATTTTATTAAAAATACTGTTATTTACAATATTTAAATTTTTGTCTATTTGAATAGCATGAAAGAAAATTCACTTGTTTTACTATATCAAAGCAATCCTTTAATCACGCATCTTGCTTAGTTTTAAGTATTATTTTCAATGATTATTTTTCCTTTTTCATTATTTTATTGATACGTTACTTTTACTTTATGAACTGATTTTGTTTCTACGATTTTTTGCCATTTTGTTGTAATTTTTTTAACAAAAAATTTTTTTTAAAAATAAGATATATATCATATCATAAAAATATTATTCTACTAAAAAAAAGAAAAACATTATAATACACTAATTATATATATATATAATAAAATAATTAAATATAATAGAATTTAATATAGTATAATTATGTATTCTAATAACCTATAATCATATAAAATAAATTATTTAATTAATTACATTAGTGTAATAAATGAATATTTAATTTATAATAAGAATTATTAGATTAGGTATTTCATTTAAATTATCTTATAATTAAATTAAATATTACTTAGTTTAAATAAGTACTATAACATTACATAACCATTAAAAAAAAACCTCATGGGTATAACTTCACTGAAAATTTAATTAGATATATAGCCTTTTTTATTTAGTTAATTCTTTTTTAAATAAAATTATCAGATGAAGTTGGAATATTGGGGTAAATTTCATCTTTACTTGCTCAGTGACTACCTTTTTCTGATGATTTAATTATATTCACTTTATTTTTGTTTTGGTCCTTAAATTTAAAAAAAAAATGTTTGGTGTTTGTTTTTACATTTGTCTAAGTTTATAATGCAATTGTTAGTTGTTTTGTTCTACAATTTATTTATATTATTTTCAGCGCTTTTCAGCTTTTTATAAATTATTTGTATAATTTAAGTTACATACTTTTTATGACTAAAAAATATTATGCCAGAATTTTTTTTTTTTAGAGTTTAGTTATTTTATTTAAAAAAAATTATAATGGGTGAAATTTATATTTATTTATTTCTAAGTAAATTTGGGTTTAAACCAAAATTAGATACCCTGTTATTCAAAATCTGATTTATTTCTCTAAGGTCATTAATTGAAATTTAATAAATCTAGCGGTTTTTAAATCTTTTCAGAGGAATCTGTTAATTTAAATAAGTCCACGATTTTTTGTATCTTTAATTTCTTGCATATTGCTTTTGAATGTAGTGAAAATTTTATTTTCCTTTCTTTTTTTAGATTTATGTTAGGTCAAGATGCAGTTATTTAAGATTGAAAGGCAATGGATTACATTAATTTTGTTTTTGGATTTAACAATAATTTTTTTTTAAATTAATTTTTTGAATTTAGCTCTTAATTATGTATATCACACCCTTCACTCATAAACTGAGATAAGTTGTAACAATGTAGATGTACTGGAAGTGGGGTCTGAAATGAATGGTTTGATGAAAAATATACTTTATTTTAGATATTTTTTTTGAATTTTGTATTTAAATTAAAAACTTAGTTGAGGCATGACGATATCACCCTAAATTTTCATTTATATTTTTTTGTTATTTAGAAATTTTTTTGTTAATAAGTTTTGTTGGGGTGACAGGTAAAAACTTTTAATCTTTATTTATTATTTAATTTATATGTTTTTTGATCATATAAATAAGATTAAGATATATTAGAGCTAACATCATTATAGATCTGGTGTTGGATTAAAAATTGCTGTGGGGTAGAGGTTTTACAGTTTAAGGTCTGTTTGATCTTTAAAATTTTTCATTTAAGCCAGTGTGAGCCAGGCTGGTTTCTATCTTCTGTAATTTTATTCAAATTGGTATGAAAGGATTTTTAGTATGTAATAATTTATTTACTAATTTGGCAGATTTAAGTACTTTAAATTTAGAATTTAATAATGTATATTTTACAGTTAGTAAAGTTTTTTATTTATTTTTATTCTCTTGGTGTTGCTTTTTTACTTTGTTTGATCGTAGGGTGTTAGGATATATTCAGTTTTGTAGGGGGTCCAAATAAACAGGCATCCAGAAAGTTCTGGATCTGTATCTTGGTCAAGCTAGGCAGTTTTTATACAATAAAATTCATCTCTCATAACAACTTGTAATCAGGCATTAGCTTGTAATTACAAAAAGGAATCTGTACGCTAGCTAACCTTTTCAAAGCAATTAAAAAACTTAACTGCCTTATTCTTAAAAATAAAACTGAAGTATTATTTTTTTTTAATTTTGTTCAGTGTCACCTCAAAGCCCCTCAATTGTAGAATTAGATCTTAATTAGGATCATCAAATGCTAGAATATACAATGCTTCATCAATGAGACAGAAAGGTATAATTACATAAGTCTTTTCAGGCAGGGCCATCCTGTCTCACCGTCTTCCTTGAGATTTTGCACCCAGGTATTGCAAAATGGTGGATTCCCATATTAAATAGTTCCTCAATATATGAAGCTTTCTTCATACACTGAGGAAGAAACAAAAATGTTTATCCTATTCATATTAGAATCAACATCTTTTGGGAAAGCTCATTTAGATAAACAGTATAATTAATTTTGAAAATGAATATAAAATTATGCATATGTAAAATAGTGACAATATATGTGAACTTTATATTTATGCACACATAATTGTTAACTTATAAAACAATTTATTATATTCTACACATGTATAAGAATTATAAAATGTTACAATTAAATATATATCCTCAAAAAACAATTAGTAAAGCATTCATTATACACAATTATTATTAAACAGCTGTAAATTTAAAAATAATCTGATCAAGTAAAATTTCTTGCTGAAAGTCTATAATTATGTTAAATTTCCTCTATTCAAAATTATTTGCAGTCAGTCCTGGAAAAGTTAGCAGCCATTATCATTTCCATCACGATTACCAAAATGCTTATGGAAAAAGCTAAGTCTTCTTCTTCTGGGTGTCAATGAATTATCCTTTGAAGAAGTAGAATTATTGTTAGGTGTATTCTGAAAAAAAAAACAAAATTACAAATTTGAACCATTAGGTTATTTGGAAAAAACAACACTTTTTTTAAATCTCAGATTTAATTCCAAAGCTGGTAAAAACCACTTTCTAAGCAGCTTAAGATCTTATGATTTTAATTAAAAGTCAGAGTGGTTTTCTACATCACCCACATTTATTTAATATTTTTCCTTAGAATTTGACAGTGAGTTTACTTTCACTTGAACCTTCATATTTACAGATGATGTTGGAGTAGTCAGCAAAAAAACGGTTTGGTATGTTATCTCCTTCAGCACAAGTTCTACTTATTAAGAAATCTCTTTATGTAAACAGTTGTTGTATGAATGAATGTGTGCAGAATATTCTCTTTGTTTAATTCGGTTGTGGTACTTTAACATGTGATAATTTCTTACTTTTTATATATAAAAAAGATAAGATATATTATGTATATAAAAAACTGTAGGCAAAACTGTGACCTCTGGCTCACAAAGGCTGGCCATTGTTGATGGTTATGTCAATAATGATTTGAAAGTGGGCAACATATCATATATAGACTAATCAGTCTCTGAGAAAAGATACAAAAAAATCAATTCAAGCAATTTTAGCAAAGACAAAAAAATATGCTAAAAAAGGGTGTTTATTTTAGGCTAATATCTACAGCTGCACAGTTGTGATGATTTTTTCCAAACATAGTGATTAGCAATCTTAAAATATATTGATTAAAGATGAGCTACATTAACAGAACAAATGAAACTGCTCGCTTTTAAAAATAAAAATTAAGACATTTTAGCAAAATTTAGACCTGTTGTTTTGAGTGGCGCACGAAATGATCCAATATTTGGTTTTGTTAAAAAATATTTATTTGTATTGCAATACAGAAAAATAAAATACGTGTTTACTGTATATCTGGAGATTATGTTCTGCTCATCACATGTTCAATATGACCATCATTACGTCTAACAACTCCTTCAACAAGAACTCCTATGTTGTCAATAACTCGACGACACATATCCTCAGTTATCTCATTGCACGCCTCAATGATCAGCACTCGCAGTTCCATCACTGTGTGAGGATGTTTGGGAAAATCTTTTCCTTTAAAAACCCACAAAGAAAATAATCAATGTATTCAAATCAGAACTATTTGAGAGGCCAGTTCTGTCAACACGCAAAATGATTTAGAAATCAGTTTGAAATGACATTTGTGTTAAAAGTTTAATGCAAAAAGTCTAAAACAACATCTGCATGTGGTCTGGTTCCATCCTCCATGAACCATTCGTTTTCTAACTGAAACCCTTTTGCAAGAAGCTGAGGAACAAAATTATTACACAGCATAACGTTTACTGTTCACTGTCTGTTCAAAAAAGAATGGCCCGATTACCCCGTGACTTGAGATAGTAGCCCATACCATAATTCTTGGAACGTGATGCACCTTTTCATGAAGCACATGTGGATTTTTGGAAGCCCAAAAACATGCATTTTGTTTATTAACAATCTTGCCTTGGTAAAAATGTGCCAACCAAATATTACTCAACTATACGTCTTGGTTCACAGCCCATTCAGCAAATGCTGAATGATATTTGTTGTAAAACGTTGATTTAGGCGACACTTATTTTGTACGGATACAAATGCAAATCAGTTTTTAAAATTTGCTGCACAGATCGTCTAGAAACCCCAAGTTGTGGTGCTGCTTTTCTTGTTGATTTGGTCAGGCTCCTCAACAACACTGCTCTGATAGCTTCGACATTATGTGAACGAAAAATGGCAGGCTGTGCGTGCTTACTCTCAAATACTGAACCATCACTATTAAATATTTCATAAAGTCTATGTATTGTTTTAAGTGAGGGTGACCATTGAGTTTGAAAATGTGCATGAAACCGCCTTTGTGTAAGCAGCAACTTTTCATTTCATTAAAAAACAACACAGTCTTTATGCGCTGTTTAACAGTCAGTCTTCCTTTGTCAGCCATCTTGGAACTATACACAAACAGTGCACATGGAAAGAGAAGAAACTAATATACATGAATTCTTCTCTTCCTTTTTAGCCTTTGGAACCACCATAAGGTATTTCTTCTGAGGATGATATGTATGAATGTAAATGAAGTGTAGTCTTGTACAAACTCAGGTTGACCATTTCCTGAGATTTATAGTTATTTAATAATATTCATGAACTGCTATCTCTTCTGCCAACATAAAACACATTAATAATTAACCTAAAAAATTACTGCCAAAACAAGTGTTAGATCATTTCATTCGCCATCCTGTATAATGAAGAAGGAAATAAAACAAAATATCACAAGATAAAAGACTTGAATTCATAGGGTGCTCCTTGGAGATGTTCTCAAAGGGACATTTTTTATAAACTTTTTCATTTGTTAAATTCAGCTTTTGTGAAAAGAAAATCTATAAATCCAGTAACGAAGATTAAATATTTTTAACGAAAATATTTTTAAGGATATTGGGTTATTTGGAATATATATAGTACATCAAGGAATTAGGACTAAAAATATTTGGAATGAACATAGTATATCCAGTAGTATAACTGAATTAATAAATATGTTTTATATGTTTGCACTTGAAGTAGCAGAAATTTTATTCCTAGTATTCTGATTAATGTGCAGACTGAGCAATTAACACTGAGAAAGCCTTTAGTCATAAACAATTTTCATACATGTTTCGTGGTTACAATTTAATAAAAAGATTAAATTTATTTTCTTTGGAAAAATATTTGAAATTGTTCAGGCTACAATACATTTGGAATTAAGTTCAAGTAATCTTCGTTACTGGATTTAGATTTTTTTCTTCACAAAGGCTGAACTTAACAAATTAAAAATATGAAAAAGTTTTTTAATGTCCCTTTGGGATAACATCTCCAAGAAGCACCCTATTAATTCAAGTTTTTAGATTGTGATATTTTGTTTTATTTCCTTCTTCCTTATAGTAGAATAGAGTAGAGTATTCATCATAGTAGAACGCTACATCAAAAGAGAAGCACTTAAGAAAGGTCATCTCAATTAATCAGTGCGACTGGGACAAGAAACTACCTCTCTAGTGGCTTAAAGAGCAGCTGTGTATGAAACCACCGGCATTAAACCTGTCACGATGATCTTCAGAACAGCTGAGATTACTATGTGATTGGCTCTTCGATTCAATGGCTGGGAAACAGCAGAATTGGTTAGTCATCTAACAGAAGTCCATCATTATGCCCAACAAAATTTGAAGATGGCCGACCAGTAATGTATGAAAGCAGGATATAATCTACAAGCAAATTCATCTGGGTTTCAAGGAGTCTGGCTCTATCATTCAAGGAAGAAAATTGGAAGATGTCTGAAACTTCAAACAAATTGGAAAGGACCTTATATTGTATTGAACAGAATCAATGATGTATTCAACAAAGCGATGTATAAAATCAAAATTGTATTCAATTTTTTATGTTTGCTATCTCTCAATATTATTGTTGAACCATGACCACACTTTTTAATTTCATTCTATTAAAGTAGAATAACATTATGATATATATATTATTCCTTTGTACTTGGGTGAGCCAAGTCCAAAGGGCGGCTTCCCACGAAGTCAAGGGAAGTGGAGGATGGTGGTGTAGTGATTGGCCCTAGGCGGGAGGTAAGCCTGCTGAGAAACAGATGAACTCCAGGTCCGAAGGTTTAGGGTGAATCAAGGCGATGTGGTTGGAGTGGACTAAAATCTCCTCAGAAAAAGGACAAGAATGTCCTTGGAGATTCGGCAGCTTGTCGACTCCTATTTGAGTCAATGTGCGTTGTTGGTCTCAGATCTGGCATTAAAATGTGAGGGACTCCAAGGTGCCAACCTTGCCTTGGATGTGGTCATTTCATGACTGTCCGGCAAGGTGGACCAGGTTGTGCAGAGAGTCAGGGGCTTCAAGACAGTACAGGTGAGGCTCTGTGACCCAACCCACCGGGTTGGTCTAGTTGTGAACGCGTCTTCCCAAATCAGCTGATTTGGAAGTTCCAAAGTAAATTTCAATTTAAGGACGTCATATATATTTGTAGTAGTTGACGGGGTGCGCCTACCCATTTTAGTAAATATATGGCAAGTGAGGCGTTGGGGTACATAAGCCGGTAGTGTATGGCACTGCGCTTAATCCGCTCACACTGTTAGGTAAGCTTTAGGAGCTATTTAGGACACTGGTTGCTAAACTGTTTCGAGGTTCAGTAGCCATTTGTGGCACAGACATTCGGTTTTATGCTTTAGGGTGAATAAATGGCAAACAAATGGCAAATAAATGGTGGTGGGAGAAATGCCAAACAAACCAATTCCTTTGTTCTTGAAGCATTGAAGGATAATCTGCTGTTCCAATGCATATTGATACAAATAAAAATTACACAACACTTAATATTTAAATAAACTTACAAACTGAATGTAATTATTAAAGATAATTACTTACCTCATCTCTTTTAGAAGTACGTGTTGCAGAGAACAAGCTACGAAGTCTGCCTGGTGTTGATTGCTTTTGTGACTTATCATTGATATTCAACTCTCGCAGTACATTACCTTGTGTGTGAAAACTTCTGCTAGTACATGCCTTGAAAAACATCAACACAATTTTGAAATAAATTTAAATAAAGTATAAGTAGAACAAACAGATGCAGAATTCAGTTCTGGATCTTCACTACTGCACAATTATAGCTGTCTGAACTGGTTTCATAATCCCTACATGGAAGAAACCACATATCTAAATTTAATTCAAAATTTACACAATTATATGATTTCCTTTCAAAATAAGTAACTATATTATGTTTCATAATACTACACTGTGCAAATTATTTGGGACGAAGTAAAAACAGAACACTTTCAATGTTTTTTTAAAAAAAAAAAAAAAAAAAAAAAAAAAAAACATTCTATGCCATTACATACACTGATAAATACATGTATTAGTACGAAGTATGTCCTCCTTTAGCAGAATTGACCTCTTAAAGACATTTTGGCATCGACGCCACTAGCTTAGTGGACACATTCTTGACTTCATCATCGTGGAGCCATACTTTTATAGCATTATTCATTATGCATTCTTTTGTTGTCCAGTCCATCTTTCCTACATGTCTCTTCAAAATATTCCACAAGTTGTCAATGGGATTTAAGTCTGGTGAACTTCCAGGCCAATGAAGTGCATTAATTGGCTTTTCCAGCATGAAAGTCGTGACCAGTTTTGCATTACGACAAAGGCTTGCATGAATGGAACAATCCTATGTCATAATATTTGTATCTATTTGTTTGAATTCATCATACCTTGAACAGGAACTACGCTTCCAGTAATATTTGTTGTGAAAAAACCCCAAAACATCTGTTTCAGAGGGTGTTTTACAGTTTGTTGGACATGCTCAGGTCTCAAAGGTTCATTGCCACCTCATCTCACAAAATTTGCTTTGTAACTCTGCGCAAATAAATGAGTAAAATAAGTCACTAAAAATTACCTTCTTCCAGTCGTTAGCAGCCCATGATTAATATCTTTGGGCGCATGTTTAACAGTTTTTCTTCATTTTAGGAGTTGCAAATTGTTTTTTGTTGGTTGTCTTCCGGCCAGCTTTCAGAGGCCTATGATGTACAGTTGAACTACTAACATCTAAACCAATTGCCAATAAATTTCTTTTAAGGTCTGTGCTTGTTTTCCATGGATTAATTTTACTATTTCTTATTAGAACTTTATCAATTCTTGGAGTTAGTATGTTCTTAGTAGTTTTCCGTTTGCACCCATATTTTCCTCTCCTTTCTTGAGATGATCCAGATTCTTTGAATGTTGTCAGAATTCTTGATACAATTTGTCTACACCAACTGCATAAACAATAACTCTCACTCACTATCACAGAAATATGATCTTTAAGAGCAATAATTTTTACATGCTTGCTCAGAGTAATATCTATTTTTAAACACATGAAAGCAACATGGGTTACACAGAATGTGTAACATCTACCTGCCACACCTATAGGCTCACAATTGAAGCTAAAGTAACTATTTCCAGTTTGAAACCAGTCAAACTGCTTTTTTATTCTCAAGGTCAAACAGTCACACCACCTCAATACTGATAAAACCAACATAACAATTTAGAGAAAAAATTGCTTGTCCCAGTTAATTTGCACAGTATAGTAATTTTATTTTATCTCCACAATTTTTTTTTTAGGAGGTGCTACCTCTTATAGGAGAGGACACTTATAGGAGGTGCTACCCAAAAGCTCGGGGAATTTTACCATAAAAATAAAATAACTTACCAGAACTTATAATTTCCACTGTTTCCTTCAAAGTAATCCTCTTAGGCATTGATACAGTGATCCCAGCGTTTTTCCCATCATTTCATGCATCCCTGGAAGTCTGCAGGTGTAAATGTTCGATGCACCTTCTGCGTTTCTTCCTGAATCTCCTCAATTGTGTTAAAATGACGGCCTTTCAATTGAAATTTTATTTTCGAAAAGAGAAAAAAATCGCACGGGGCAAGATCAGACGGGGAATCACTAGTCTTTTTGGAAGCCAAGAAATTCAGAACGGCTAGCGATGTGTACGCGTTGTCATGGTGCAGAACCCAGCTGTTGTTACCCCACAGATCTGAACGTTTGCGCCTAATGCTTTCACGTAACCGCCTCAAAACTTCACAATGGAACATTCCATTGACAGTTTGACCAAGAGGAACAAATTCCTTATGGATAATGCCTTTGATGTCAAAAAAAACCAATCATCATGGACTTCACGTTGCTGCGAACTTGGCGACTTCCACTGCGATGACTGCTGCTTAGTTTCAGGATCATACCCATACACCCCCATGTCTCATCACCGGTTATGATGTCGGAGATGAAGTTAAGGTCATTTCTTGCTGAATTTTTCAATTCACTACAGACAGCTACGCGCGATTTTGTTTCTGGTCGCTGTTCAACAGTCTCAGTACGAATTTTGCAGCAATGCGTCTCAAGTTCAAATTATCCGACAAGATGCGTTGCACGGACCCATATGACATTTGTACGATTGCACAAAAATCATGGATTGTTTGTCTACGATCTGCAACAATAGCCTCTTGCACTTTCACAATGTTTTCCGTTGCTGCACTTGTGATGGTCTTCCTGAACGCTCATCATCATCGACTGCCATTCGTACATCTTTGAATCATTTGTTTGAATCATAGTACCATCGTTTGTTTGCTATGAGTAAAAGTTTTACTTTTACTCATAGCATTGTCACCAAATGCTTCCACAAACATGCGATGGGTTTCAGCAGTTTTTTTAAGCATGAAGCAAAATTTGATGCAGGTTCTTTGCTCTTTAAAATCTGCCATTTAAAACTTTGCCGAAGCAGTAAAATACGTTACACAATCGCACGAAAGTCAACAATGCAGTCTCTCACAGTCACAGCTGTTGGAACACTGATTCAAAGAGTACTGTTAGCTACAAATAGCGGCAGCAGGTCGTACCAGCAATGGTTCGCGCGTGAAATTCAAATTCCCTGAAATTTGGGTAGCACCTCGTATATTGCCTTATGGTACTTAATTTATATTCTTCATTTTGAATGAATAAAAAATGTTGCTGACTGTTAATGTGTTAGGACATCCAACGCTTTTGTGCTCTTCAATATCTTCACATCCTTCTTGAAACTGTTTTTATCACTCATTCACAACCTTGGTATTGTGACATAAAATCCTCGCCAACTGCTTTCTCTAAAATCTTCACTAGTTCAGTGCACTTTTATTCAGTTTTTAATGTAAATCCTTAGTTTTAATTTTCATTAGAATTATACTTTTCTTTAATAATAATAAAATTAAGTCATAAATAAATGTCTTCCTTGTCAAAACTTTAAGTGAAAAATCAGAATAAATAAAAAGAATTATATATTTTCTGCAGTATTCTTTAGCATAGTAATAGGTAATATTTCTTTAACTAGTAAATATGTTTGGAGTGTAATCAACGAGTCACATGGAGACAGTCAGAAAGCCAACAATTTATTTTACACAGTGTATATATATATATATATATATATATATACACATAATTTGATAAGGAAAATGAAAGAAAAGTGAAAAGCGATACTGAATTTGTAATTTATGCTGTCAAATTTAAATAATAGGTATTCATACAGTGTATGAACAAAGTAACAAATTTTATTTAATTTTCCAAATACACAATGTTTAAATGGACTGATGAAATTAAAATTATTCTCATATTTTTAAATAATTTATATTTAGCAGTAAACACATAACCATGGTGCATTTATACTTGTGTTTTTTTTAATAACGATTCTGAATATCAGATTTCAGAATAAAAGTGTCTTTATTGTACTTACACTAACTTACAGCATAATAGGAATTGAATAACAGGAATATATGATGGTAGTTCCCAAGAAATTTACAATGTTTTTATGAAATTCCTTTTGTTTTTATCAAAAATACAAACCAAATATGTTTACTCATTGAAAAAATTACAAATGTATAATGCAGGAACCAGGTATGGTTTTATTACCTAAAATTATGATAAAACTTAGTTTCATTACAAATATTGAACTTGCATTATTTTAATATTAAAGGAAAACTCAAGAATAAAGAACAAAACTCTGTGTTCATAATTAGATTTTAAAAGAAGTATCAAAAAGTATAATGTGTCAAAGTAAAGTATTTATCCATGTAGGGGATTAACAACCAACCCTACTTCTACAAATACAAGGGAAACCTTTCTAAGTAAGAATCAATTTTTCTTAAGCTGATAAAATTTATAAGTTTTTCAATATAATTCTTATTAAGATCTAAGCATTTTTGAGATTGAGAAATGAGCTCATAGAAACCCTACAAGGGTTTGTAGGTTGATGTCATCAACCTACAAGCATTTCTTGCTCAAAACTTCCTTTAATTTTAAACTGCTATAAAACTTCCTCTTATAGAATAGTTTTATTTTATAAAACATGAAAGTTAGCACCAGATCAGGGCTGTATGCGGATGATCAAATACCATCCACCAAAAATTTTATGCGTTTTAAATAAAAGTAAAGCACATGTTATTGTGGGATTTACAATTCAAGAGACTGTTGTTTAGTTATCAGGCATGTAGGGAGACGCCCAAGACTTTCCTCCTACTACTATGTGATCCGACCCTTTAATGTATAGTAGAAAATCAATCACCAATTGTACCTTACAATTGATAAGATTGGCAACTGACATGATAAATGAAATTCTACAGAAAAATAATGTCTGATGGACTCAATAGCTTGAGTTGGCAGTGGTAGTTAAGACAATTCCCAACCAGTCTGCATTTCAAAGCAACCTGTGTTGTTAATATAACCAAACAATTCTTATTTTTATAATGTGACTTCTAGAAACCTTAAAAATTGTTCAGTCACTTTTTATTAACCAATCAAATTAAAATTGTTATGTTGTAGTAATTTGCAATTATTTCATATTAATATTGTAATGGTAATTAAAATAAAATAAAAAATAATAGAACTAAAAATAACAAAACAGTTTGGAAAGGCACTATTAATAAAATTTTGTAATCTATTTATTGTTAAGATATTGTGCTATTATTAAGAGTCATAAAAAAACATTTAGTTCACCAAAGTACCCAGTCTGCTACCTGGCTAAGCTACCTAGTAAAAGATCATAAAATGTTTTAACATAGATATTTTCAAGCAAATAAGTAGCAACAGAATAAAGCCACAACCAGTTAGTTAAGTCAATAAAAAAATGTTCAATTTTCACCGCAAGTACAGAAAACAATCAAAATGCATGAAACAACTGAATAATGAAAATTCTTCCATAAATTAAAATAAGATGAAATATTCAGGGGAAAAAAGTATATTAGAAAATCTTTACAGAAATGTACACAAGAAGGTTTTTTATCTTTTCAACATTAATTTTAGATGAATACATGTGTAATTTTCTTTCTAAAAATCATTTATTCTTTTTGTTTGAAGCTTTTTCATTTATTTTAACTAGTCTTAATCTCAAAATTTTATATCAATATATTGATAAATACATTTTCCCAAGATTACTTTTATGCTATTTTTAACAATACTTAAAACTTTCCAGCAACCGTATATTTTAAAAAGTGAGATTTCAAGATCTGAAGAACAACATTAGTATAGTTTTGAGCTTGAATTCTTATAATATAATGTCTCATTAGACATATAATGTCTAATGAGAAATATAATGTCTCATTAGACTATAACGAAATCTATGATAACTTGTACAGCATTAGCATTACTGAAAACCAGAGGATGGTAATCAAAATCTACAGAAAGTGCACAGATTGGTTTATCTAGGAACTGAATGGACATTCAACCCCTCCCATCACTAATGCTGTGCTCCCATCCGACCACAGCATTACATCTGTTACCTCTGGAATATGAAATTAAAAAGGGCTAGCTCTCAGCTCTGTGGGCAAAGGAACAATTAAGACACCTCAACTGTAGGCCCTATGGACTTGGAACAACAATTATGTTCCTGAAACAAAAATGACTGCTACAATAACAGAAAACTTGTAAATAGTGAAAAAAATTATTAGCTCCCCAAATTTAATAGCTCTTATGAGCTAAAGGAGCAGTTCTTGAACCAAGAGTTGATAAATCCAGTTGATATTGAAGTCAAGTCAAGTCTCTGAACTCTGAAGAAGGGCTTCCCACATTTTTACACTGATGTCTGTCAGAAACATGGTAGGACAGAAATTAAGCGTTTAGGCCAGGTATTAAAAGTTATTATGGTACTGAAATCAATCTTTCTGAAGTAAAGGTAATACAATCTAGAACAAAAAATATTTTTAACAATTTTTAAACTACTAAGCTATTTACTTCTTATTTTTAACCAGAAGCTCAAGTAAGTACTTGTTAGGTCTAAATATCTTTAAAGGTTCTGGAAGTATAATCATCAGTCAAGACTGGTTTGGAATTATCTTGTGTTATTAATTAACTGGTTAACCGCAACACAATTCATCTGGTATGAGTGCCTGGACAAAAGGTGTTCAGTTTAGTTCATAAAGCCTACCCTTGAGGTGCTGTTGTAGCCCAACGTTTAGATATCGATGTAAGCTAAACATCAAATCGAGGATTGGAATGACGATGGAGACAGTTCTTACAATATACTTTTCATTGTTCATCTTTTATAATTATTCATTATGTTTTCATTAATATTGTTCTACAATTTGAAAAATGCATAAGTTTGTTTAAATAGAGGCATAAGTGGCAACAAGGACAACAAGAAAAACTTTTGTGTACATAGCAATTAACAGAAGTGTTAGCGTCCTGCAGGTTGTTTGCATGTTCAAACTTTTCAACAAATTTACCAATTTCAAACTGCCTAATTCATAATATTAATTCATAATTGTAGTGCAAGTGTATAAATATTTTGAAAGATAATTGTATCAGTATCAAAGAACCTTTATAAACTCAAAATGAATGCCAAACAATTTACCCAGTTTTGCAAATGCAACAACAATTTCAAACGATGCTACAACTATCAACACTAAACAAAATCCTCAACCAACAATTTAAGAAAATTTAAAGTTAAGAAACAACAATTTAAGTTAAGAAAATTTTCAACAATATAAAGAAAGATTCTATAACTTTCTTATGAAAGGATTAGCAGCAGATAAGGACATATCGAAAACAGGACAAAAGTAGTGTTTAAAAAAACAGTATAGGCCTCTAATACTTTGAGCTACTAAAGTTATCAGTGGTACTCAAAGAACACCCTAACTTATGACAAAATAGTACAAACTTTGAACGATCACTTAACTGAAAAAAAGAACGTTTTAGTGAGAGACATAAATTCAATCAATTTAAGATTTTTAACACAATAACATAAATTTATTTCATCATGTGAATTCCAGTGCAAATGCAAAAAGTCTGCAGCAGATCTTTTTCTGTATTCACTATTTATCAGGGGGCTTTCCAACCAAGACGTACATCAATTATTGCTAGATAATACCAAAACTTTTCAAGATACAGTTTCAAAAACTCAAACCTTAAAAGCATCATTGCTGGCTAATAAATTCTATATCCCAATAGAAAGTTCCTCAACTGATGTACACAGAGTTTCTGGACCACAAAACAGGAGTACAAGCAACTTTACCTCCACCAGGACAACAAAGTCCTCCACCAGGACCATGACTTAATTAAAAATATTTAGGAATCAAAGGACTCTGCTTAAGATGTCCCAGGAATAATCATACTTCATCCCAATGAAGGAAAAGACTTCATCTATATTAAAATTAGTACTGTAAATTGCAAGGCAGTCACGTTGAAAAAGGTGCCTAAAAGACTTATGTCTGAAAAGAAAGGTGTAACGACAGTAGAAGCAGAAGATTCCTTCCTCTAAGACCAATTCACAATATATGAAATTAACAGTCCAGATCAAGAAAAATACTTCATTCAGGTAAAAATAAACAACAAAATCCAACAGTTTAAAGTGGATTCTTGAGCTGGACAAAAACCGTTAAATAAAATTTTGACAAACTAAACCTGAATTTCAGAATACCAAAATACAATTTTGCTCATACACCGCTGGCATATTTGCACCACTTGGAGTAGCCGAGGTAGAAGTTCAGTATAAAGGTAAAAATTCAACTGAAAGACTTTACGTGGTTCCAGACGATTTTTCTCCACTCTTAAGCTGTTCCTGGATAAGGCACCAAGGCATCCATTTACCAAATATTGACATCAGAATGGGTAATACTAATTCAATATATTCAGTATTACTAACCAACACAGAACATGAAATGTTCAATAAATACACCAATCTGTTTGAAAAACGAGTTGACAGATGCAAACATTACAATTTCTCTAAAACTAAGGAAAAACGTGAAACCTGTAGCTTTTAAACCTAGAGAAGTTCCTCATGCTCTCAAAATAAAGGTAGAACAACAACTTAAAAACCAAGGCATTACCTGAAAAGTCCAAGAAAGTGAATGGGCATCTCCACTAGCCATGATCCCCAAGCACGATGGTACCGTACGTCTGTGTGTTAATTATTACTCCTAATTCAAACGATTATTACTCATAAAGGAAATTATGCCTTCAATTGTTTCTCATTTGGAATCAAAACTGCACCAAATGATTTCATCTCATCATGGACATAGTCTTGAGAGGACTCAGAGGGGTTACAACATACTCTGACAATATAATAGTTCATGCAGAAACATGAGAAGAATGCTACAAAATTCTGACCGCTTACTTCGATATTTTGCAAGAGTTCGATTAACACCTCAACTAAAAAAAGTGTGAATTTTTCAGAACTGAAGTCCAATACCTAGGCTATGTAATTGAACAAGGAAAAATTTCCAAAGACCTGACACTAAGGTTACAGCCATTATAAACACACCTAGACCAGCAGGTCAAGAGATTCTTAGGAATGATTACCTATTATGCAAAGTTCATACTGTATACAAATAACTATCCACCGACTCACATTCTACATGAAAATTCATAACTTCCAGCTATGACATCCACAAGGCTTCTATGCTACACAACTTCGTTCACAAACTTTCTTTGATTTCTTTCTCCTATTCAAGAAAACATTTCTCAAATTGAACAGTACGTGAAAGAAGTATCTCTCTCTAATGAAATAATCGATAACATTTCCAACGAAACATGAAATTTCATGTGATGAACACTTATCAAAACTGAAATCAGACTTTTCAAATTGCGAAAATTATGGTTCTGAGTATTACCTTCAAAATTGCATAATCTTTAAAGGGCAACGAGTAGTCATACCAACTTCAATGCATCAGTTAGTTCTCACAAAACTCCATCACATTCAAGTGGGAATTGTAAAGATGAAATAATTGGCCAGACAACAGGTTTACTGGCAAGATCTAGCCATAAATACAAAGAAAATCTTGTCATAATTTGTCAAGATTGACGAATAATTAAAAACCCTTCAAAAGCACCTATCCATCACTGGGATGAACCCTCCGAAAATTTTTAAAGGGTTTACATGAATTACGCTGGACCATTTCAAGATCATCACTTTTTTATCTTGGTCGATGCAAAGTCCCGATGGTTGGATGTCCATTACTCCAAAAATACACCAACAACAGATTCAACCATGCAATACCAAGATATATTCTCAACTCATGACCTACCAAGAATACTGGTCTCCAACAATACAACGTTCTTCTCCAGAGTTCAGGAGTGCAACAACCTATTTTGAGACGATCAGAAAAGGAATGTAAACTACCAGACTACGACGTATTCCTTTTTAAACTTGACTGGTTTTTAATTCATAACTTTTATACTTTTAACAATTTAAATCAGTTTTCAATAAGTGTGGAAACTGTTGTAGCCCAACGTTTGAGATATCGATGTAAGCAGACTACTGAATTGAGGATTGGAGTGATGATGTGGACAGTTCCTACAATATACTTTTCATTGTTAACCTTTTCTAATTATTCATTATGTTCTCATTAATAAATATTGTTCAACTTGAAAAATGCATGTGTTTATTTAAATAGACATAACAGGTGTCTTTGTTGTTCGTTTGCCCACTGAGCTGAGAGCTAATTCTTTTTAATTTCTTATTCCAGAGGTAATAGTTCAAATATTGCGATCAGATGGGGAGATCAACTGCTCATTTAATTCCTAGAGAAACAAATCCAAAGAGGCTTATTTGTCTTTCAAAGAAGGGTGTTTGTGGCAGTTAAATCTAGGTAACAAAAACCTTGATGTATATCATTAGGTTTATTGACCAATCACTCGCTCACTTAATGGAAGTCTGTAGATGCAGCAAGTATTTTGGAATATTTAATTATAGTTGACTAACAAATTTAATACTTTAAGAAGGTAAATGAATGTAATGCCAATTGGAATCACCAAGTTTGATTTCAAGCTAATAGTAGGATTTAGCTGAAGTCTGGTCCTATGTTGAGAAAGATAAACTTCACAAAATACCTATGCTAGTTATCTCAAAATAAAAAAATGACATCAACAAACCATTTTTAAATAACTAAAAAAGTCTAAATTTCACATCAAATGAAATCTGAAAAATCAAGTTTTTAGGGAAATGACAACTTTATGACATTCAAAGGCCGTAAAATTAATACTGTCTCACTACTGTTGACCTCTGATCAATGATTATTCACCATAGAATAGGTTAGTTTGGTTATTTTGAAATGAAATAATAAAAGCAGAATTACAATAAAAACTAGAAAAAAGGTATGAAAAAAGGTATGAGGGTCATACCTTTTTAATGAAAAAAGGTATTTAATGAAATAAAATACCTTTTAATGAAAAAAGGTATGAGGGTCATTCAATTCCTTAGAAAATCCAAGAGATGGTGCTTGTAGTATCAAAAATGGTTTGCTTTTAGTAATCATTTGTCGCTGGAGTGCAATTAAAGATTCAGCTGTATCCATCACGTGGTTTTATTACCATAGCTGATTGAAGCAACAAGTTATTTTTTATTTAGAAAAATGGAAAAAGTGAGTTTCAAGTGCTGATTAAACACTTATATTTAAAAGGCTTAACACCAAAACAGATCAAAGCTGAGTTTGGATGAAGTTCATGTCACATCTGTTCCTGTGTTTGCAACTGTTTACAATAGGGTAAATGATTTTAAACATGGCTGAAAAAAAAAGATGAACATCATTCAGGACGTCCAGTGGAAGTGACCACCCCCAAAAATGATTGACAAAATTCACGACATGGTTTTGAGTGATTGACAAATCAAAGTGCATGGAATAGTTGAGGACACAGGGATATCGCAAGATACAGTATTTTCAATTCTGCACGAAAAATTGGGTGTGAAAAAATTTTTTGACAAGGTGGGTGCTGCGTTTGCTCTCAGTAGAGAATAAATGAAATCATGTGGTCGACTCTGAGGCTGTTTTGGCGCTTTTCTGTTGCAATCCTGACGATTTTCTGTTTTGTAGACAAATCATGGATAGACTACTACACTCCAGAGACAAAGGAACGGTCAAAACAGTGGGTTTTTAAAGGCAAACAGGCTCCGAAGAAGGTGAAGACTGTGAAATCAGCCAGCAAGGTGATAGCCATGGTTTTTTGGGATGCACGCGGTATCATCTACACTGATTACTTGGAAAACAGACAAACAATAACTGGAGAGTATTATGTGTTGTTATTGCACTGGTTGAGAGAAGAAATCAAGAAAAAACATCTCATTTTAAAAAGAAAAAGATCCTCTTCCATTAAGACAATGTACAGGAGCACACCTGCACAGTTTCGATGGTCAAAATTATGAAATTAAAGTTTAAATTGTTACAACATCCACTGTATTTACCGGATTTGGTCTCCAGAGATTTTTTTTTTAATTTCCAAATTTGAAAAAATGGCTCAGTGGGCAATGGTTCTCATCAAATGAGGAGGTCATTGCCCAAACAGATGCTTATTTTGAGGACCTTCTGAAATCCTGCTTGTTGGATGGCTTAAAAAGGTTGGAGAAATGCTTGGAAACGTGTATAGAGTTAAAAGGAGAATATGTTGAAAAATAAAAAAAAATCTACACAAAAAATTTGTTTTTTTCTCTTTTTCTAAGGACTTATTGAATGACCCTCGCAGATAAGTACAAAAGTGCTGTTACTAGCACATCAAGTTGTGATAATTTATGTGTGATTAAAAGCTAGTGCAGAATGCAAATTTTTTTATAAAAAAGAAACTTTCAAATAAAATATTTAAATAATATATGTATTACATGGCACCACATCCAAACATTTTATCATCATCATACCATTTTATTCTTAAGATAAAACGGTATTTTACAATACAAAAGAAGAAAGACAAAAACTGTTTGTGAATATGTTGCATTTAATAAAATAATGGCAAATTTTTTTATTAAAGTATGCACACATAAAAAAAAGAAAAATACCAAATTATTTAAAAATCATGCACTAAGGATAGTACCAAATGAACAAACCTTTGTAACACGCCCACCATTTTTACTAGGTGTTGGAGGGCCTGGTTTCTTATAAGCAATCTGTAAACACAACACATTTCAAGCTTACTAACTTCACTTCAGCCACACACCCAACATTAATCTAATTTCCAACAAAAATAACAGCAGTACCAGTTATGAATTAAAATTATCTGTTACAGTATGAAAAAATAATTCACACATATGAACAGCGCTGAAGTTAATAAAAAGTTGATTTAATTTTAAGGAATTACAACAAAAATTCAAATTAATAAAAGATTGGTTTTTAATTAAAAATGTTAATTAAAATGTTGAGCTAGTTATTTTATACTAAATGATAAGAATTGTTTAAAACCATTTTCTGTTGCTTTTTAATTAATAAATTGAGCTATAAAACGTTTCATGTAATATAAAATCAAAAGTTAGATTCTGTTGTTTCCAAACCAACTGATATGTTTCAATTAAAAATTTGGATAAAATCTGATACTACAATATTACTAGGTAACAGGAAATATACATAACACAATTACCAATTGCTTAAAACAATAAATTACACTGCACATGCACAATAAATTCAACTTGTTCATTGGCTAGCTATCTGCTATTTTATTAGCAACTATTATTTGGGTTTTACTAAAAGGCAGTAATGATGTCAATAAAGAGCTTTGTTGATTAATACATCTTAAGGCAAAACGTTTCCTTGTCCCTAAAATTTACTTTAAAACTATTCAAATGTTCATGATGTTCAAAAGATTAAGCATATCTAATTGGAACTTTTTCCCCTCTTATGCTTCACAACCAACTGTCTTTCTTCATCTCAACAAGTAGCTTGGTTCTTAATTAAGAAAGTTTAAAAAATTTTTAAAGTTTTTGTTTAAAAAGGGTTAGAAAATAGTGGCAAATGCATTGAGAAATAAAGCAGGTGGGTACAGATGTGAAACATGATATAATTTTTCTTTTAGTTTAATTTATCATTAACATATGTGCAGTAATTGAAGGACGGGTACTGCTGTCTTTATACAATAAACAGGAAACTACAAAAACCAAATTTATAACACAAATAAAATCTTAACTAGCAGCCTCATAGAAAATACACCCAACTTAAATACTAAAATACTAATGGAAATTACACTAACTACTTGCAGCACACTTTAAAAAAAAAATAATGAAGAAACAAGAAAAATTCTACAAATAATGAAGTCAATACACTTTTAGTGTTGGTTTCAAACAACTGTAAACACAATAATTTACATTTCAATTGTTTTAATTACTGCAGCATGCACACATGTAAATATACATAAAGGCAGTTAGTCCCCATTTAATGGTGTTTTTCTTATATGCTACTGATCTTTATATTAATTCTACAGACATCTTGTATGTTTAATCTTTCACTGATCTATTAAAACATTATTTGAGCAAGAGTCGTTAGGTTCAGCCACCTACTTGGTAGTCGTAATAATATTAATAATAATGAAAATCCTATATTTAGTGAATGATGGTGAAGCTAAATTGTTTGATAACACATCACAATGAATCAGAAGTTCCCAGAAATACAAGGATGAAACTTGAAAAAGTTATGAACACAATGTATGAAAATTGTTGAAAACAATTACACATACAATTTCAGAAACAATTAACATGTTTGCAATGGCAGGCCAAAGGGATTTTTCACTACTACAAAGAGATACATAGAGACTCTGCTAAAATCTCATAAGTCTTAACCAAAATTTTTATAACAGATTCAAAATACATAAGAGAAAGAAGATAGAACACCAAACATGTCTTTCACGTTAAAAGGTGTGGACAATTTTTAAGTTACTCAATTTCTGCTAGTTACATTATGACATAATTCTTAAAAAAATTTTGGTTAGAACCTAACCAAACATTTTATCATATTTCATGTGGAGAAAATAGTTCTAATTAATGATTTTGGTAACATATCTTCCTACTGTAAATGGGGACTCTACATATTCATCACACTGCATGCAATTACATAAAAAAACAAACTGTGAATCTTAAAACAAAACCTTCTTTACAATAAAAAGAAAAAAAAATATGTGGCAGCAAAATAGCAGCAATATGATGCTCTTATGACTGCAGAAAAAAATCAATTTGTATACTTTATGAACAATTCATAGTTCTTTGTTCACATTTTCTTATTTCCTTAGTTAAAAAAAAAGAAGAAAAAAACAACAATTGGGAAACTGTTATAAAAAGTACAACTAACAAAATGTTCATTAGAGGTTGAAAAACCTGTAACCCAAAATAAGTAGAGCGAAGCAAAGATTAAAATAAATAAATTTTGATTTAGCTTTACAATAGAAGTATATAAATGGATAAAAAAGCAGTATAAAGATTTAATTTATGAAGAAAATTGACAGATTGTTTAATCCTGCATTTACTTGAGATATTCAGTATAGGTCTATGTCAGTGATGGAAGTAGTTCAAAAACTACTTTGATAACCTTGTTTCTTCTTTATTATGTAAATATTGCAATCTCCACAAAACAAAATTTAATTTCTTCTGTTAATATTCACCTTTTCAATACTTTGGAGTTTATACAGAGAAATGTTAGAGATTTACATTGTTCATAGACATTGTTAAACAGATATTTTTACAAAATATACAGGCTGAATGAAAACCCTTAAGTAACTCAAGCACAGTGATTTTTTTTATTAATGGCTAAACAAGTAGTCACAGTTTAGGAACTAAGCCAACTGCTCAGATTCACCAAAAAAAATCATTTAATTTTAATCAATCTTTAAATACATAACGATCATACAATGTTAATTATAATATGCCCCAATGAATTTAGATGTAATGAAACCATTTAATGCAGACATGTACAACAAAAATATAACACTTCATACTACCTCAGGGGTGGCAATCCATTTCCCATCCACTTAATTTATCATTTTTCTTTTTTTATTAAAGATCATGTGGTTGTAATATGTATTCAATTAGCAGATAAAAGTGAATGCATAGATTTAACGATTTGATAACAGCTAAAAATACTTCTAAAATAATGTTTCAACTGTTGACTAAGTACCTCTCCTAATAAAAATTTTTCCTTTTTTGGAAGTATCACTACTGAGTTTACTATTAAGATTTGCCAACCCTGTTCAACACCATAAAATAAATTTATGCACAGCAAAAAAGAACTACTAGTCCCACAATAAAATAAATAATCTTAACTAATTGGCTACACAAATAGTAAAATTTATTTATGTTTACAATTAAAATCAATTCATTACTAATTTAATAACAGCTTAACTCTGTAGCAGTACACTGTACACTAATACATTAAGAATCATAATCATTAGTACAGTACACTGTACTAATACATTAAGAATCATAATGAAATAAAATGATATTGCTGAACAGCTTTTATCAAAGAAAAACAAACACAACAGAAATACAACGTTCATTATTACTTTTATGGTTCCATTAAATGATACTTCTCTAGATTAGATGAATGTTTTAAACAAATACACAGAAGTATAAAGAAAACGATATTTATTATTAACTGTATGGTTCCATTAAGTGACACTATTTGTAGGTTGGATGAATAATTTATTTCCATATAAAAAATATTTTTTTATTACACACCTTTAAAAATAGAAAGTGGCTATATATTTAATCAAGAAAAGAATTTTCTTACAACATTTCTAATTTTGATATGCATATTGAACAGTTAAGAAAAAGTGCAAGAATTTCAAAAAATAATAGGAAAAATTTTATGCCACCATCCTTAAATAAGTTTAGAAATCTAACTTTTTAAAGGGCATACTCATTCTACCACACTAGATGATTCACAAGTGATTGGTAAAAAAGTCTTGGTTCAGAAGTAAACATTTGCACAAAATGTTCATCAAAAATAAATAATGAATTAACTGCTTCTACTACTACCACTAGATTATAGCCAAGGTCTTTCTGTTTTCTTAAAAACAGTTGAAAGTTAAATATTTGTACTACAGAGAAGTAATTATCATTATATATATAGTAATGATTTTTTTAACTTTTTTTTTTTAGAGCAAAGTATTTATTTTAACAAAAAGAAATGCATACTCGTAAAAAAATAATTTATTGATGCTTAAAGTTTTTTGGAGGAATGAATCAGCAGCTCTCAGTAGAATTTTGTCAAGAATTATTGCTAGTATGAGGGACACATTCAATAATTAACGAGACTTAATGTTTGTGTAATGTTCTGAGGGTCAACTCTACAATTTTGGGAACACATTTAATCAGCTGTTTGATTATAATTAATCTAACCAAACCTCTTTTGTTGATTTCAGAATGTCAGCACTGCTTAAAACATGTATACCAGAAGAGCAAAGTTCAGTGATGGGACTTTTGCTATCAGGTGTGAAACTGGCAAAAATTTACTTAAGAATGGTGAAATACTATGGTGAAAAGTATTTAAACTGCAGTAAGTGGGCGGAACTGTTTAATTCAGGCTGAAAAAGTGTGACTGATCTCCATTGCTCTGGAAGACCAGACAAAGACCGGCAAAGTTTCGACTAATGTGCTGCAAAATCGCTTAAATGATCTTATTCACAAAGACAGGCGAGTCAAAATTTCCCAAATTGCTATTTTGTGTAATATTAGTGTTGACATCGTGCATTCAATAACTCATGGCGTGCTGAATTATTGCAAAACGTGTTCAAGATGGGTTCCAAGACAGTTGACTCAAGCCCATTAAGACACCTGGATTCGCATTTGTTCTGAGCTCAAAGAATGGCTTGAAACAGAAGGTTCACTTTCTAGATTGTATAATAACCTATGATGAAACGTGATTACACCATTTCAAGCCCAAATCCAAATGGCAAAGTCTTGAGTGGAAACACAAGGATTCATCTGCCAAAAAAATTTCCCAACTCACACGTTAGCTGGTTAAGCGATGTTTACTTCTGGGACTCGCAAGGACTTTCAGTTTCTTCTGGGGCTCCGAATTTTTAGTGACTACTTAGAATAACGTAACCACGATCAGTAAATACTATTTTAATATGCTCCAACAGAAAGTGAGACCCATGATAAGGCAAAAATGCTGGGCACTCTCTCTAATGCATCATAACGTGCACCAACATTGTTCAGAGATCGGGAAAAAGGTTTGAGAAGTTGTGTTGGGAGGTATTGCCACATTCTCCTTATAGCACTGTCCTTGCCCCTTCTGATTATCATTTGTTTGGCTTGCTCAAAGACTTTTTACAAGAAGTTTGTAAACTAAGTCAAAAAAGTGGTACACTAATGGTTCAAACAATGTAAAGACTTCTATGCTGTGGAAATCTGAAAGCTCACAGAACAGCAGGACAAGTGTCTGAATGTTGTTGGTGACTATGATGAAAAGTAGTATTGACAATGAATAAATGTTTTTTCTCTACATTAATTTGTCTTGTTAATTATTGAATGTTCCTCATATTATCAAATCCTTAAACAATCATAATGAAATAAGTTAAAAATTGCTGTACTTTTAAAATACTTTTTTAATTTACTTGAATTGCAGAAAACTTTTATACAATTTTTAATTTTACTTACTCTAACAGTCTTATTAACCTTTGAATGGTACAACTTTTTTTTTTTTTACACATAAATGATACTACAGGTAAATTTTCACCCACAACCTATATATAATTTCGATTTCACTGGTGAAAAATGACAAAAATTTCTATTATGATATAAAATTATTTATTTATTTCATATACTAATGACAATAAATTTATATATGCTTTTTAGAGAAAAGAGAATTATAATTTTAAGATAACACTATGTGTCATAAAAACAAAATACATCAATCATGAAAAAATTTACATTTCTAATAAATGTGATACCACATCTTGTTAAAAGAATGTTTATACTTTGCTGTTTTTATATGTTATTTTCCTGTGTTTCCCACAAAGCTTTTGCACACACTGCACTTAACTGAATATTTTTGGCACTTTTGTGGCATTCTTGCACCTCTATTGCTGTGGACCTTCCACTGACGGTTGCTGTTTTGAAGCAAGGAATTACTGCCTCTCAGAACCACTTCAATTTTAAGTCTTAAGATCCTTGGAGATTTGGTACAGTAAGCTGCTGTTTCATAAATTTAGACGCAAAGTCACATCCAAGTTGATGAAGGAACTCAAATCAATTTGTCTTCTTTTGGCCTCTCTGGCTGCAGTCACATAACACCATAGTACAAATGCATTGATTCCAGCAGCATTCAATAATCCATAAAAAATGGCCAAAGACCATCTCTTAGTATGCCGGCTGCATGAGTAGTTTTTGCACATTTGGTCAAATGAGTCTACTCCCACTTTGATTTCATTATGGAACTCTATTGCTAAAGGCTTTTTTTTTACCTCTGAAATAACCTCTTTGAAATCCATGGCAGTCGCAAGTAACACAAGGTTCATCTCCATTATACGTTTTTGTCATGTAGGGAATACCAGTTAGTTACCAAGAACTTTGAATGTGCATCACAGATAAGTACTAGTTTTAGCCCGTATTTATTTGACTTATTTAAAATGTACATGTGAAATTCATATGATCCTCGGAATCCCAGCAATTGTTCATCGATAGTCAATTCTACTGATGGCGTATAATGTTCCAAACAGCAATTTAAAACTTATCCCAAAGAGTTCTATGTTGCTAAAAGCATCTTCATCTTTTTTAGTTTGGCTTGTTGACTTGTCATCAAAACGTAAGCAGTTTGTTATGAATCTGAATCGATTTAGACATTAGAGATGTCAAATGAACCCCATAAATATTCTGCATTCATGTGATTGTTTTTCCTCACACCAGTTATATAAAGTAAGGCTAAGGCCTTCTAACTCAAGTTTATTAATATCTTTTGTAAAACTTTGCCTATCAGTATAGTTTTCCATTTGAGGTAACTTCAATATTAGTACATTTTACAATGTCATTTAGCATGTCATCAGTAAAAAATAAGCACTAAGTTTCTTCACTGCTTTTTACCTCATGAGCCTTTCCCTTAGACTCTAGAAGTCCAACCCTGGCAACGTTTCTAGCAGGTGGTTTTTGTTTTTCAGGGTGCTTGGTGGTCCATTTTTTATTTTTATTCTCTCAAGCTGAACTTAACAATCTGGTACAAGATTTGAATTTATCTAAGACATCCACAGAATTAGTAGGGTCCCGACTTAAATATAAAAATATTTTAGCACTAGGAACACATTCTTCATAGTACAGGTACAGACACATAGATAAAGAAATATTTCCTTTTTTCTTGCATAATGGTTCCTTGGTCTATTGCAAACAGATTAATTCCGTTCTATGGAACTGAACATGATCCCACTCAATGGAGGCTTTTTCTCGACTCATCGAAAAGAAGTCTTAAAGGCACATTACTTCATAATGGCAACATACATGCATCAGTCCCTGTGGCCCATTCAATTACAATATAAGAAACATTTCAAAATATGAAGATATTGCTAGAAAATATTCAATATGAGAAACACCACAACCGGTTAATCTGTGGCAACTTCATAATAATAAGAATACTATTAGGTCAACAAGGTGGATACACAAACATGCCTTACTTTTTATGTAAATGGAGTAGTCGGACAAAGGAAAACCATTGTAATGTGGGAGTTTGGCCAGAGAGAAAGCAATTAGTGTCTGGTAGCAAGAATATTTTGTATTAACTGCTCGTCGACCGTAACAAAGTGTTACTTCCACTATTACACATAAAACTGAACTTAATGAAGCAGTTTGTAATAGCTCTACAACAAGATGGGGCCTGCTTTCAATATCTATCAATGAAATTTCCTTTCATCACACAAGAGAAATTGAAAGCTGGAATTTTTGTTCTTTCCTTCAGATCTGATAATAAGAATTTTCTGGGAAATAAAAATGATTTCAATTATAAGGAAATTGTTGACACGAAAACTTCTGAAAGCTTGGTTGTAGGAGTGTTAAAATTCACTTTCTGCACTCACACACATCGACTACGTTCCAGAAAATCTCTGGCATTTTAGTGAAGAGCAAGCTGAATGGTTTTACAAAGATATAAGGGAGATGGAAAAGCAGTACCAAGGAAAATGGAATGAAACAAAGCTGGTCGACTATTGCTGGATGTTACAAAGGAACAGTACAGAAGAAGCAGAAGGAAGGAAGTCACTTAAGAAAAAATTTGTAAATTAATGAATCTTTTCTTTGTTTCACTGTTCTCAAAATATTACGACAATTTTTAATAATATTTATCAATAACTTTTAGTAACAATAATTGTAAGAAAAAATCTCCATGTGTAACAAAGTTTAAATGTACTAATTATTTTATAAATTAAAGTGTTCACAAAAATAATCCTCTTGTTAAACTCCTGACATGATAGGTGAAAATTAGTATTATTTTTGGAATCCATGTTAAAAATATATGCAAGAACACCTATTTTTAAAAAAAAATCATCTGACTAAAAATGTTAAAATGCAGACTGGTGTAGTCAATATCATCTGACTCAGGGCCATCCAGAACATCATCTTCTACATTATATATTTCACAAACATCTTCTTGCTTGGAACTGTTATTTTCACTATCCCAATCATCTGATTCATCTAATATTAACCTTACAGCTTCACTTGCGTTTATTTCTTTTCCATCAAATATAAATGAATCCATGATAAAAATAGAATAGTTTTTCAACATAACTGGCACTAATATACTAAAAAAAAAATGCTAAAAAGTGGGTGAAAATTCAGCTGCCTAGTTCAAAATAGTGACTATAGAAATGATTTACAGCACTAGCAGGTGGGAACTGGCTAGGGAGGAGCACTGCTGGGCAGACATGGGGGAACACAGGCTTACTACTCCACCAAAAATTCCTTTGGGTGAATTTTCACCCATAGTACCATTTACACGTTAATTATAGATTTTTCATATTAGTAAATATGCACTCTGTATTGATAAAATACAGTTTGTTGACAGCCAAGTGGGCTATCTGTGTAAAATTAACAAGTTAGTAATTAAGAAATAGTTGAAAAATAGATTAAATTTAAAGATAAAAATTACTCGGAAAGAAAGAATAATATATTTGTCTCATTAACTTACCTGGTTTCTACCTTTTTTATTCCCATTACAATTTGTTTCTTCACAAATCAATCCAGCCTTTAATAAAATAAAGTGGTGATAAAATAATATTAATAATTAGTAAAAATAAATAAATTAAAATAAAACAAAAAGAATAACACAAAAACAAATTACAAACATTAATACATAAATTGTACGTACATGCTAAAGTGAACTATTTACATGTAATCTTTAAACATAAAATCATCAGTTGTAGACAGCCTGTGTGTGAGAAGACTAACCTTGGAATAACTTGAAAAGTCATCCCGTTAAACAGGTAATGAGACTGATCTGAGATAGTTTAGTCTATACTAGATATTCCATTTCTAGGGTCCAGGAGAGCTGATAGTAAGGATATTGTGAAATTCTCAATAATGTTCTTTAATTTTTTATATACAGATGACAAACATCATGGTCTGCATAGAAAATTTGTTATCTAAACCATTCCAGGAAAGGATAATTTAAGTCATGTATTTAGTAAGAACCATCATGCTGGAATAGATCTCATTGGAGGCTTTTAATCCTTAATCATTTTAATAAAATGTGCTTATAGGTCCAAGGAATGACCTGGCAGAAAAAAACCATTAAAAACAAATAGAGGAAAACTAAACAGCCACTAGAATTTTGGGTACATCCAGGACAAAATAATACATCAGCATAACAGAAATTACAAAAACAAAATCGAAATATGATGAAATTGAACATATAATAAAGTAACTTAATACTAAACACACACATATATATTATATCTACTCAAATCTAATGGAAGTTTCTGTACCCGCCCTACACCCTTTACCTTGATCCCTTCTTCTCGTGGTAGTTACTATGGAGTTAGTATAAATGAGACCTAGTACACTGTAGATTAAATACTACACTACATGGTAGATACATATATTAAATAAATTATAGATTAATTTACACTGAGACCTAGCACTCTGTGGAGCTAACTGTTTCCTTAATGGAATAGACTCTACCTGTGGGCTTTTTGGGTATCGTACTCAAAGTTTGCAAAAAATAAGCCAAGTAGTGGCTTATTATAGTGACCGATTATTGACAATGACTGATTAACATTTTCTAAAATGTTGTTTCAGTTTATTAAAAAGGTAAAATTGTATCAATTTTTAAGTATATATTTAACCCTCTATACTGAGAATTTTGTGGCAGTAGCAAAAACTGTGTCCTTTGATACCATTATAAAATTAATATAAAAAATAAACACACTATATATACTTCAATCCCCATTTTGTTCTGTACTGCTCAAGTAATACGCAGAAAGAACATCTGCAACCAAGATCTACCATCAGGTGCACATAGTGTATGGTAATAAAGTAAGGAATGATGGTTCTGTGAGAGAATGTGCAGGGAATTCAAGGAAGGGTGAACAAATGTGCATGATAAGGAAGGAAGAGGGAAATATTCCATTGCAAGTAATAACTCTATTGAAAAAATTGAACATGCTGCTTCACAATTGCTGAACTTGTGAAAATTATCCTCAAAATCTAAGGTTCACTCTTTACGAAGTTGTAAAACACAGATTGGGTTTTTGTAAATACAGTGCATATAGATATAAAGACAACTTATAGATGCCCACAAAACAAAAATAATGGGAGCAGCACTGACTTTTTCAGCAATACCAGAATAAAGGAAAGGAATCTCTTGACAGTACTGTTACCGAGATGTGGATTTCGTTTATCTATGTTTGGACAAAAGAGCAATCCAAATAGTGTATGATCACACGTTCGCCAAAAGGTTCAAACAAGAAAGAGTTGGGACTTTTTTTTTTTTTTTGTCTTCAGTCATTTGACTGGTTTGATGCAGCTCTCCAAGATTCCCTATCTAGTGCTAGTCGTTTCATTTCAGTATACCCTCTACATCCTACATCCCCAACAAAAGCGACTATTCCAGGATGCCTTAGTATGTGGCCTATAAGTCTGTCTCTTCTTTTAACTATATTTTTCCAAATGCTTCTTTCTTCATCTATTTGCCGCAATAACTCTTCATTTGTCACTTTATCCACCCATCTGATTTTTAACATTCTCCTATAGCACCACATTTCAAAAGCTTCTAATCTTTTCTTCTCAGATACTCCGATTGTCCAAGTTTCACTTCCATATAAAGCGACACTCCAAACATACACTTTCAAAAATCTTTTCCTGACATTTAAATTAATTTTTGATGTAAACAAATTATATTTCTTACTGAAGGCTCGTTTAGCTTGTGCTATTCGGCATTTTATATCGCTCCTGCTTCGTCCATCTTTAGTAATTTTACTTCCCAAATAACAAAATTCTTCTACCTCCATAATCTTTTCTCCTCCTATTTTCACATTCAGCGGTCCATCTTTGTTATTTCTACTACATTTCATTACTTTTGTTTTGTTCTTGTTTATTTTCATGCGATAGTTCTTGCGTAGGACTTCATCTATGCCGTTCATTGTTTCTTCTAAATCCTTTTTACTCTCGGCTAGAATTACTATATCATCAGCAAATCGTAGCATCTTTATCTTTTCACCTTGTACTGTTACTCCGAATCTAAATTGTTCTTTAACATCATTAACTCCTAGTTCCATGTAAAGATTAAAAAGTAACGGAGATAGGGAACACCCTTGTCGGACTCCCTTTCTTATGTTCTTCGATTATTACTGTTGCTGTTTGGTTCCTGTACATGTTAGCAATTGTTCTTCTATCTCTGTATTTGAACCCTAATTTTTTTAAAATTCTGAACATTTTATTCCAGTCTACGTTATCAAAAGCCTTTTCTAGGTCTATAAACGCCAAGTATGTTGGTTTGTTTTTCTTTAATCTTCCCCTTCTACTATTAATCTGAGGCCTAAAATTGCTTCCCTTGTCCCTATACTTTTCCTGAAACCAAATTGGTCTTCTCCTAACACTTCTTCCACTCTCCTCTCAATTCTTCTGTATAAAATTCTGTATAAAATTCATTGCTGGCAGTAAGGGGTACTAAACAAGGGTGTACTAGACAGGTGAGTGGCAGATTTTTGACCATCTTCCTTAGTCCTGATTTGGCACCATCTGATTCTATCTGTTCACATAATTGAAAATTTAGCTAGCTACTAGTCAACCTTCATAAGCAATGATGAATTCATGGATGGAGCTGCGAATGGATGGGTGAAGTGTGTCTTCTTCATAAAAAAAAAGTAATAAAGTACTTTCATCATAATAAAAGTGCTTGAATTTGGGTGAGGACTTTGGTGAGATGTAATGTAACTTTTATACATAGTAAATTTGTTTCAATCTATTTTGTTTATTTGTATTACTTGACCAGAGATTAATTTATAAGTAACCGTTGCATAAGGCGCAAGTGAGAAATGTTACCTCTCAGATTAATCTTGAAGTACAAATGAGAAAAAATGTTGCCTAAAACATTTTGTAAATCAAGAAGGCATTTGTTAATGTAAAATTTAAACCAAATTAAATGATAAAATTTGAAGAAAGTTACATTGAAAAGTAGAAAAGGAAGCTCTATCTGAAATATAATTAACAATTTAGAAGACTATGACAAAATAGGAGACACGAAAGGCAAATTTCAATACAGAAAGGATGTAGTCCCGTTTTTTTTTCAAAACTTGCAAAAGGAGTTATAGAGCAAGTTGATAAAAAAGGCTTCTGCCTAAGAATAGTATCAGAAATCTATAGCATGTGAAAAGCTCCAGGCCTGTTTAGGATTTAAATCTGAAACTCTGAATAGATGGAACAGAACACGAATAGCCATGGAGGATAGAGTAGCAATCTGTTTTACAAACTAAATATAATACAAGGCTACTACTCTGATACTACCTTCAAAGGTACTCTCTTTACTATGTTCCAGATGTGTCATCTAGCAATGAAGGGATGTTATTACTCACTTATTCATCTTAGGATTGACTTACCTACATTTTACGTGACAATTATTTTTGTATATTCCAAAAATATTAACTTTGGTAGATTAAAATTTCTCAAACATGATTACCGCTGATATATAAAAAAATTATTAAATATTTTTAAAAAAACAAATTCACTTCAGCAACAATTAATTTTGAATTTCTCAAGATCTTTCAGTCCTTAGACCATCATCAAGAGATCATTATAAAATAAAGTTAAAAAATTAAAATATTAAGCAGACATGACTGATTGTTAGTTATTATACTGAAAACTACTGAAGATGGGCTTAGGCTCAAACCTAAGAGAAAGAAAAAAAGTTCAAAAAAATTTTTTTTTCTCTTTTCACATTTACATTTTTGTTAAAATTTTTAACAAATTTCTTGAAAATGAAAAAAGTAAGGTAAGAGTGTTCTTTTAATTCTGTACTTTGTGGAGTGGCTGAATAAGTTTATATTATACATATATATAATATGTATGTGTTTTATATGTATATATATATATATATATAACACACCCACACAAAGAGAGTGATTCATGTATATATATATAAATTATAATTAGAATGGCAATAACTTCTTAAATAATTTTACCACTAAACAAATCACTTTAGTATTGAAATATTTATTTACTTTTACACACTTTGTTCTACTTCATTTACATTGTTATTGAATAATGAATGTATGTAACTGTCATAGTAAAAGAAAATGGTGAGTATTAATTGAGTTTCTAAAAATTCTTCAAGAATATCACCACCACAGGGATGTAAAAAAATGAAACCAAATAATATTTTACTAGCAGAGGTTTGTGTGAATCTTGCCTCTCTGTGTGTTGAGCAGCTAATTTATTGCACCATACAGGTACCAGATTCATCAAATAAATGTACAAATGTTTATATAATTAGATAATCTTTATTTTAATATTTAGCTCATTATTTTACTACTGTCATAAACAATAGCTCATACTTGCATAAACTATTCTCTACCTGGATTATTGTTGACACTTTCATTAATATTATTTCTTCATGTCAGATTGCATTGTGTCATATTTTTGAGACAATTCTTTTAATTTTCTTAATTTAATCTTTAGTGAATATTTTTCATCAGTTTCAGGATCAAAACTCAAACATTTATACTCTAGTCATAGATGATTTGATTACCATATGTTTCCCTTTGAGTAGTTTCCTGTATTAGTAGTTTTTTTTATAATAATAATAATAATACATTTTGAGTTTATTGTTAGTGTTAAGTTGACTCAAAGATTACATTTTAATTAACTAGACAATATGCTCAAAGACAATATATATATATATATATATAATACAAAGAGTAACAGTTAAGAAGAATTGGCAATTTAAGTTCAACAGACTTCTTTTTTTTTCTTTTTTTTCCTGTTTAGCCTCCGGTAACTACCGTTTAGATAATACTTCAGAGGATGAATGAGGATGATATGTATGAGTATAAATTAAGTGTAGTCTTGTACATTCTCAGTTCGACCATTCCTGAGATGTATGGTTAATTAAAACCCAACCACCAAAGAACACCGGTATCCACGATCTAGTATTCAAATCCGTGTAAAAAAAGCTGGCTTTACTAGGACTTGAATGCTGGAACTCTCGACTTCCAAATCAGCTGATTTGGGAAGACGCGTTCACCACTAGACCAACCCGGTGGGTAAGTACAATAAACTTATTAGATAAGAAACAACACATATGCTTCCATGACCAAAGCTGTAAGTAGTAAGTTCACATTCTGTATGTAATACTTAAAATGTTTACAAAAACTATTAGCATTACTAAAATTGTATTAAATTATATTTTTTATTTTTTGTTACACTAAAATTATAAAATTGTTTGATTAAAACTCTGAAAACTTTAGCTAATTTGATATTAATAAATGAATAAAAAAAATTACATAAAATAATCTGGACAGTTTCAAACATCAAATAACCAATTTCAACCTGTCAGGGTTTTATTTTAATCTTCAACTCACAACATTCAAATCAGCTGAATGAGTGAATGAAAAATCTTTAAAATAAAAAAGCTATTCTTTACTTCAGTGATTTTTCATACAATTATTTTTATTTGATTTGTTTCTAAAAATTCTTATTCTATTTACCTTTATGTCTTCCTCTTTAGGGCCCATCGGTAACAAAAACTGAGTTTCAGCAGGATATGAAGATTTAAGATGTGGTGGACAAAGTGAATTACGTAACATCAGTGTGCTGAGCCGTTCAGAGCCATCTGGCAAGTTACATCTACCTTCCTTTAAATCAACTAAATTTCTGTTGTCAAACACTTCTCCAGTCTCATCTTCGCTCGGGAATACTTTACCTAATGCAAAGACACATTACAAAATTTACATAGAAAATAATAAATAAAGAAAAACCTCTCTATGACAATTGACCACAGTTTGACAATTTTAGTCTTTTTGCAGAAATATGCTTTTGAGCACATGGTTTAATCCTAAACAAGACATTATATAGAACTATTTACTTATATTTTTTTATATAGGAATTGTAAAATACAAATAAAAGTAAATCAGTTGACAAAGATAAATAAAATAAATTCTTAAAATTTGTTCGCCAGAAAAGAAATACAGAAAAAACAAGTACAGTAAATGTGTTGCACATTAAAAACAGATGTGTGAGAAAAGTAATGAGGTTGGTAATACTGTGAGCGATCTGGCAATGCTGTGTCTACTGGTCTGTGCTAGACCAGGTTGTTCATCTTTTCCACATGCTCAGTACAAGTTTCAACTCTGTTCAGCCAACACATTATTTTTGACAGTGCCATCAGTGAAGTTGTGTTTTTGTTGTGCGCTACGAAAATGGAGCATCGGAATCTAGAGCAATGTTGTGCAATCAAGTTTTGTGTTAAACTTGGGGAATCCATGAGTATGACCTTTGAAAAGTTGAAACAGGTGTATGGGGAACATTACTTATCAAGAGCACAAGTTTTTCACTGACACAAATAATTTTTCGAAGGCCGAGAACACGTTGAAGATTAACCTCACTCAGGGAGACCTTCAACTACAAAATCTGACGAAAACGTTGAGCGTGTAAGGGTTCTTGTGAGATCAGACCGTCGTTTAACAATAAGGATGATGAGTGAACAGTTAAATAACACTTTCACCATAAATCAAATTTTGACAGACAATTTGGACATGCAAAAGGTTTGTGCGAAATTGGTGTCGAAAAACCTCACAACAGAACAGAAGGACAATCGAAGAAACATGTGCGTTGATCTTCTTGAGAGGATTGGCAATGACAAACAATTCTTCAATCATGTGATCACAGGTGATGATTCCTGGATATTTGAGTACGATCCTGAAACAAAGCGGCAAAGTGAAGTGTGCCACACTCCGTCATCTCCTCGACTGAAAAAATGTCGAATGAGCAAATCAAAGATCAAAACCATGATGATTTACTTTTCTGACAGTAGGGGTATCGTGCATAAAGAATTTATTCCTCCAGGACAAACTGTCAACCAAGTGTTTTACAAAGGTGTCCTTGAAAGGCTCAGGAAAAAAGTGATTCACATGAGACCAGACTTTGCAAACAAATGGATGCTTCATCATGACAATGTCCCATGTCACACGGCCATTTGCATCAGGGAATTTTTCGCATTCCTATGGTTCCTCAATCCCCCTATTCACTTGATTTGAGTCCTTGTGACGTTTTCCTTTTCCCGAATTTGAAAAATGTTTTAAAATGATGTCATTTTGGAACTCTGGGGAACATTCAAAAGACTGTGACTGACCAGTTAAAAGCCCTACCCAGTTGAAGCCTTCCAGCACTGCTACCAGGAGTGGGAACAACGACTCTGCTGGTGTATAGCTGCTCAAGGGAACTACTTAAAAGGGGATAATATTGTTGTTTGAAAAAAATAAAAACTTTGGTAAGTAAAAAGTCAGTCTCATTACTTTTCTCACACACCTCGTGTATATATATATATATATATACATATATATGAAAAATTTTAATTAAACATTTTTGTTTATAAACTGCAAAAAAAATTGTATTTATGCAACAATTTTTTTTTATAAAGTTTGTCTACTTGATTTTATTTTTTGGTTAACTACTTATTATTATTGCAGTCTAATCAATTAAATTATTTCCAAACTGGTCTCTTAATTGAGCCAATTACATAAATACTCAGTTAAGATTTAACATAACATACTGTTTAGTCACATGCACCTATTATTTTGGAAAGGCACTGTATTTGTATTGCGGAGGATATTTTTTAAGTGAATTTTTTACAGACAGATTTGTCTGCAAAGATATCTAATTAGTTTATAAATTTATTTTGCACAATAAGTGTTTGTAAAATAATGTTCTTGTAGTTAAGATATTCTTCTATTTATAAAATTAATTTGATTTACACTATTTACACAAGATGTAGAGAAAAAATATGCAAAATATTACTTTCCAGCATGCTCTTGGAATCTTTTCCTTGCAGTCAATAGAGGAAAGTAGCTTTACTAACAACTGAATTTAAGTGGAAAAAAAAGAAAGATGTTAGGAAGATAAAAATATTAAATTATCACAGCTGTAAAAATCTTATATGGGCAATTCTACTTAATTGGAGTTAAGGCAGCTTTGCACAAAAGTTCATTAATTTATATACTTAGAACATTACTACCGAAATTGATTGATATGTTTTATGGTTGAACAAGTTTCAACTTCAGATGTGTACTATTACCTCCTGGTCTGAACAACTGTCAACACACCATAAGAAAGTTCTTGTGTACTAAAACTTCTATATTAAAACAAATTCTTGTCAGTTAAAACCATATGTAATAAATAAAATAAAAAATTACATTAAAATAATTTTAATATTTTTTCCAATATTTTGTGCATGGTAAAATTTACTTTCAAAATAATTTCAGAGAACAAACATAAAAAAAATTCTTCCTGAAAGTACTAAATAATGAATTTTGGAAGCTATAATAACACACTAGTATACAAAATTTGAATTATTTTTTGTTCCAAAAGGGACGAAATCACAAAAGGATTTTTAACGACAACTATTTTAATTTTGTGACATTTTTAAAATGCATTCTTAGTATAAATACCTTACCTAAAAGATAGTAATGTTTTATTTTTTTTTGATTAGTCTTCATCATGAACATCTTTCTTTAGGATCCAACAAAAGTCAGCTAGCAGGCTCAGGACCCCAGTTGCCCTGGTACCACTTTTCCATATACTAGCTTTAGACGAATCAATTCACAAACTCCACTCCTCTGTTTTGTCTCATGACCAAATGATTCCGTTACAGACAAAACATTATTACAAAAAAAAAAATCAATCTTCAAACACAAAGATATTCTTGAAGTCATTATGCCTATTTCTAAAAACGCATACTTAGTTTCGTGGAGAAAGTACCAGCCTTTTTAAATGTAAATCTAAAAGTTCTGCCTCCTTTTTTGATAAATTCAGATTTCGTACATGATCATTGAGGTCCCCTGTGTTAGTAAATGAGGTTCACCAGACAAACACCAAGCTTCGTAGTTTGGATCAACCCTTACATCATCATTATCCTCTGCCATATCTTTGTGTTCTTGATTGTACAGTATAATATTTTCTGGTGGTTTAGGCACAGGCAGTTCTTCACCATGAGCTGCAGGCCTCATGGCAGGTAGTAAATAAGGGTATGAAATAGTGTGCTTTGATTTTGAACTAATATCTGCAATATTATTAAAGGTTACCTCACCACAAATGTATCAAAAGCTGTCCAGGGGGTTTACACAATTCCCAGACATTTTGCAGTCGCACAATATACAAACACTACAAAAAATATTCACAACATGTCTTGAATTCAGAAGATGAGATGTAAAATTAGAATAAGTTATAAATAAGAAACATTTACACTAAACTATATTATATCAGCACATACACGTGAAAGATGTACAGATGTCAACAGAGTGACCATTGAACACAGACTGACTATGGCTTGAACCAGGAACTCAGACATTATAATCAAAACAGATGTTGCTTGTGACATCACTTTGACAAACTATGATGATTAAGTCTGTAAGAATGCCAAAATCTGACTCATTTTAGAATTGCATCATCCAGCAGTTATGACTAATTGCATGTATTGTTCTATGCCACTGCAGACCTTTCAGCACAATCATTTTTAAATGCTTAATACAATTTTTTTATTCATTTATCTTATAAATGCATAATACCAAAGCATAATTGCATTATTTCCATAAGTATATAACACTGAACAGGGTAACTTGAAAATTAAGGGTGATAGAAAAATTCTGTAAACATTTTTGAATTCAAGGGAAAAATACATACAGAAAACACTTCAGATTGCTCTGGAACAAAATTTTGTAAACCAGTATAATCTAGTTTCTAGAAGATGGAGTTTAGGAAGAAACAACCATGAATAAAATAAATCTTACAATGATTGTTTTGTATTCAAACATGCAAGAGAAATTGGATATTAAAAATAAATTGATGTATTTGTTTTTTTTATGATTTCAATAAATGGGAAGGTACCACTTTAATGATTTTCTGTAATTCATAATTTCAGAAATGACAGTCAGTAGTAGCCAACTTAAAATGAAATCCCATACATGATGATCAAAAATATTATTTTCTTCACGGAGTCAATGCTAATGCTTGACTGTCGCTTATCAACACATCACATCCATCAAAATGCAGATAAATAACAGATAAATAATCAACCGCACAAGGACCATTTCCAATCAGTTCACCATAGGAACTGAATACAAAATGAACACCATTACTCTAAGAAGAAGCAGTGCTGATTATACTTGCTTTAATGGTAAGAATTATCTAAAGCAAAAATTAATGTAGTCCAATCTGTGGGAAGAAATGCATCATATTTTAGTTTCTATTTAGTAGATAATTAAAAATAATATAAATGCAGAATGTTTTAAATTCAGTGAAAATATTTTAATTAATAAATATCTGAAACAGGACAGGAAAACCAGCACGTCAGTTAATAATCTAAAAAAAATTAAATGATCTTTAGAATAAGAAATTATTACATGATAGAGAAAACTGAAGCTTCAACACCTGTTTAATGAACAATGGTTTTTTTTTTTAATAGAACAAAGCCAGTACAATGAAATTTATTATTTTCCCAGCAAAAAGTTTTGCTTACGTGCTATTTACTGGAGGGTCAAAGTTATATTAAAAAAAAAAAAAAATGGAACATAGTTGACATCTAAAAATGTCAAGCTTTATTTACAAGGCCTCTTTATTATAATCAGTTGAATATTTTGGGGGAAAAAAAATCCAATTATAAAATTGTGAAGTGTTTATGTAAATAATTATGCTAAAAATAAAAAAACATTTTTCTAGCAATAATGTCAGTGTAATAATTTGTAAAATACCGTATTTATTTGAGTACCCCCCGCCCACGAATAAGCCCCGCACCTCGATTTTCCAGACCGAAAATCTAAAAAAAAATATCAAATATATACTGGTATTTTAAAGCACAACAGATATGATAAAAAATTACATATCATAGTGAAAAGAAAGTATCACGTTGAAAAGGATCATTTCAAAACACTTTTTAATATGGGATTTTATTTTTAATTAATCACTGTCACTATCAATGTCTGTATTAGAGTTACCGGTAGTCTCCACGTCGCTCTGCCAAAGGTGATCGTCTTCACTACCATCAAGTTCATTAGATATTCCGCATTTTTTAAAACTTTTCTTTACTAATTCTGTGGAAATACCTTCCCAAGCATCTTTTATCCAAACACAAATCCAGTTAAAATCTGGGCGTTTGATTCTTCCTGTGGGCGTGAGAAAGAAATTTTCATCAGCCATCCATTTACTGTACAGTTG
The DNA here is from genome assembly GCF_047948215.1 of Lycorma delicatula. Lineage (NCBI taxonomy): Eukaryota > Metazoa > Arthropoda > Insecta > Hemiptera > Fulgoridae > Lycorma > Lycorma delicatula. The sequence goes on along the minus strand of NC_134455.1, from coordinate 115,076,485 downwards.
TTTTAATGCAGATTTGAGTGGTTTATTAATGCAGACATCTAGTGGTTGCAATAGAGATGTCAATCCACCTGGAATTATTACTTGGTCTGTCATACCCTTTTTTAAAATGTCTTTCACTTTATCAGTCATATGCCCCCGATAACTATCCATTACTAGCATACCGATATTTTTTTCATTAAGTAAATCTCCTGATCACTTTTGCCATACACACCTGATCCAATCTAAAATTAAGGTTTCGTCCATCCAACCTGATTCCTGTGCTCTGATAACTCCATTTACCTGTACGGTAGGAAGAGTTTTTCTTTTAAAAACAATGCACGGAGGTAATTTTGATCCATCAGAAATAATGCAAAGCATAACACTACTCCTTTGTTTTTCATTACCACCAGTGCTAATCGCAATACTTTTTTCACCTTTTATGTTTACGGTTTTGTCAAATGGCATTTCAAAATATACAGGGGTTTGATCAGCGTTTCATATTTGAGAAGGCAAACAGCTTTTATAATTTCTAAGATTTATTATGTATTTGTGAAAATGTAATATTTTTTGTTCATAAGCGTCTGGAAGTCGTTGAGAAATGGCCATCTTTTGTCTTATTGACAAATCATTTCGTGCAAAAAATCGTGTTATCCATCCACGGCTTGCTTTAAAATCAACTTTATTCAATGATTTAGCTATTTCATGAGCATATGATTGAAACATTTCTGTCGTGACAGCATAACTGCATTTCCTTTTTTCCATAACAAAGCCGTATAATTTTTTTTCTGTCTGTGTATTTTGGTTTTAAGCCATGAAAAGCCCTTTTATTACCAGTGCCTTTCACCAGATGTTGTTTTTTCTTATGCCAGTCTCGAATGCAGTTTTCATCTACATCAAATTTTCTTCCTGCTTTCCAATTTTTTCAGCCTCTTCTATAACACGCAGTTTTTCATTTACTGTAAAAGATCGTAAACGCTGTCCTTTTGTACTCATTTTAATGCTGTAATTAAAATAAATCACCGTATTAAACTTTACAAGATAAACTAAACAGATAAAATGCACATAACTGTCCACATATACAAACAGTATAATGACTATGGCGAATAGACAAGACGATGATGGATAAGTGATACTGTAACTGTAGTGTCATTAGAACTGGATGCAGCCTATACAGAATGAATCAGTTTTATAAAAATACCGTAACTTCGTTTCTATTGATAATATGAACAGGATGTTAATAATTAAGGATCTATTCTGTATAAGCAGCATTCGCTATTGATAAACGAAAGCCTAATGTAACTATATTTATGTGATTGAATTTAAGTACTTAAGAAAACATTTACTTTACATAAATTATCCTGGCTAAAGGCTATGTTTCAAGTAAGCTCCGCACCCTTATTTTTTCTCTCTAATTCCAAGAAAAAAGTGCGGGGGTACTCGAATAAATACGGTATTTATTTAATCTTATTAATTTTTTAGACAAAAATACTTTCAGGTAGTTTTAACTGAATGATCGAGGATACATCATGGAACAATGTAATGAAATATTTCAATCTTTTAGAAAGAGAAATGTTAATAACTTGAAAGTAAACAGGATGATGTACAGCTGTTCTTAGATTTCGCATGCATTGAAACTATTAATGTTACAATTTCATACAATCATTCAATTGAAATAAAAGCAATGAGATGGGGAAAATAATCTATTAATAAAGAAAAGTATGTTAGTAACCAACCCGATGGCAAGGTGAATTTTTTACCCATTCCAGCTAGTAGAAAACCACGACGCCTCATCTGAGTAGTATCATCAGTACCTTCAGTCAAGTGAGAACCTGAAGTACTTCCAGGCACAGGCTGAACTTCAGAATGTTCAATAATTGTAGGACCTGTATGCTGGTAACTAACCAAAAAGAATACTAAATTAAATTACGATAAATTGATATTTAGTACCCCTTAAGGTAAAAATAAGTGGAAAATTCAGCATTCAATAATTTCCATATTCCCATTTAAATTCAAATTATTTTGGAATTTTAGGTGTTAGAACATTTTTCAAAAGCATCCAATGCAACTGTGAAGCAGCACTGTCTGCTTTTGTTATTTGCTGCAAGTCAACACAATCTACAGCAGTTAGTGATATCATTGTGGGTTTGTTTGATAATGAGCCAAGGTTGTAATATTTTCAACAAGTTTTTGAACATCTCCAAGTAATCAATAAACTTTAAATTTCATGTAATTGATTCTTTATCATATCATTCACTAAGTTTCTACCTATAATTTATTTCTTGTTATTTATAAAGTAAATGTTCTGTTTTTATATTGACATTCATTTGTTATTCAATACAGTGGTGGAGGAAAGGATGCTAGTAACTGCTGGTAGATGTGAAGGTTGCCACCAGTGATATTTCAAGGTCGCTGCTCTACATTAACAGCACTGTTCAAGAACACACAAACTGAGCATTAATTCAATGCCTGTGAACCATGCAGCATTTTAACTGAGATAGGCTTTAATCTTCCCACATATTTTGTCTCAAATTTCTACAGTTTACAAATTAGCAATAATGCATGGCATGCAGTACCTACGGATATCTTAACATCTTTTTAACTAATGAATGATAATTTTACCAAACATGAACACAATCATTTAATTTTGAATGCTTTTCTAGAAACACATCATTTTTAGATAGCTATTTAAGGATGATGTATTTCTGTAATTGTGAACCATTACAGAAAACCTTTCCTTTAATAATTATTTTAAACTTAGTACAAGCCTGACACACTGAACTGTATGAAGCCCCTTACATCCACATTCTACAATAATTCACAGCATATCATCAATCCTATCAGTTGTAACAAGACCATATTTAATAAATGCTATATATTAAGTAATATAAATTATTAAATTTTTAAGAAAGCAAGATCAAATGCTTGTGTTAATTTTAAGTCTCCTATAAAAAAATATACTTTCTTGTTGAAATTTTCTGAAAATTAGAAAAAAATCTGTCATTGGAAACAACGAATTCATTCTATAGTATTACATATTCTTAAGTTTGACTTTGTACCTGTACAACATACTACTGAAAACAGCACAAGAGGCTTAAATAAAATCATCTCATTCTTTTATTATCGATATATAACCTCAGTTGGATGTATGAAATCAACTTCTTATAGTAAAACAAAATTTTATTTTTTTAAATATTGATATATATGTTATCAATTTTATCAAATATTATTATTTATGAACACAACTCTTTCAAATCTTAAAATCAGTATATACAATTTTGAAATTTTACTGAATGTATAATGAAAGTTTGGATTATGATAAAAAAACACCTGAGTAACTGCTGGTACAGTTTTTTTAATTATCATTGTAATAAAGAAAAAAAAGTTTAATACCAAATTAAAGCTGGGTTTTTCTGTGTTATTTTTTTAACAATGTATTTAAATCAAAAGAATAATAATATCTTGTATTTGGAAAAACAGAATTTGTACACCATTTTTTTACATGTAATTTCCAGTTTATGATTTTTAGTAAAACAGTCTTTGTTTACGCCAATGCGTAAAGTAGGTTTTAAGCCAATAATTTTTTTGTGATTATTTTTGTCTGCTGTGGTCCCAATGTTTCATAAAAGCAATTTCTATTTAACCAAACTCATCTTAACTGTTTTTGTTAATCAAACAGACAAGCATATTTTCACACATCAGAAGCTGCTACTTTAATATAAATTTGCATCTAAAAATTCTCAACTTTTATGGTTTAACGAAAAAAAATTATATATATATATAAAACTTAAGAAATAAAAAAGACTACTCAAATCTACTTACGGTAATGGAATGGAACCAACTGAAAGAGACCTTCTTCTGTTATCCACCTGAAAATGATAAAAAAATAATAAACAATTAAATTTATTTTTAACGGAAGAACCCATGTAAATATGATAAACAATGCAAGTTCGTAAAATTCTAATTATTTCTACCATAAAGTACTTTTTGAAAGAAATTCATAATTTATATATATATACATATATATATAAAAGAGTACAGTGAATAATTATAAAAAATAAATAAAGCAACTAAATGTATTTTTTAAAAAAAAACTACTTATAATTAATATTTTAATTCTAACAAATTATAACAATAATTATTTATGTTTGAAGTACTTCTGAATTTTATTTATTTAATTGTATAACTATTGTTCACCTATTCAGTAACTTACATGAAAATCAGGTGATGATCGAACATTAAAAAGAGCCAAATTTTGTAGTTTACTTTTCAATTTTAGATATTCATTTTGGGCTAGTAGAAGTTTGTCACTTGTTTCCCACAGCTGAGAGCTTAGTTCTGCAATGTGTGCCTCATCTTTTGATATCTACATATACACAAAAAAAAAATAAAAAAGTTATGAGAAACAACCAAAACAAAAAAAAGAAACATTTATAATTGTAGAGTACATAGAAAAATTTGCAAGTCTATGAAAATGTAGTTATAGTATATCACTTGTTGTGAGGGTGGGGGGTCAGAAGAACAGCTGAGGTTAAAAGTTTTTAGCAGAAAGTCAACAAGTTAAAATTCTTACTCTACAATTGTGTTAAACAACCATGATGTGTAAAGCACTATCAACATAAGTTGAGAAACACTAAGAACAACAGGATAGTCTGGTATTATACACAAAAATTATCACAGGGTTACAGAATAAAGACAATAAGAATGAGATAAATCACAGAGCTAATCTAAATTTAAATATATTTTTTTTGTAAAATTATCCATAAAATCAATATTTATGAATATTATAAGCTATTTAAACAGCATAAAAAGGCATATGTAACTTATTCTAATTTCAGCATTATTAATCTACATAAATACCTTCTCTTTATACTGTCTCAATTTCTCCTTAAATTCATCATTCTTCTTCTCCATTTCATCATTCCAACAAGCTTTCTAGATAAAGCAACAAAAATAAGTAAATTAACTCTTTCCAAAGAAACCAAATAGTGACTAAATATCAAAATATACTAATCAATAACTGAATTATAAAGTAACAATTAATTTTCATTTGACCTTTATTTGTATAAAATATATGCTTTATGGATAAATGATGATAACAGGCAGACTTATTACTTCACTGAGAAAGTGGTTGCCATACTGGCTACCAAATTGCACCAATTTGTAGCATAATGTGCCAATTTCTCTGTTTTAGCATTTTTGTCTAAATTAGTAAGAAAGGAAAGAGGATAATTTTATATACTAAATTATAATAGAATTGGTATGTGTTAGTGTAGTGTTTATATGTGATTGTTTGCTTCTTGAAACTTTGTTCTAATTTTTGATATTATATTCAGAGTAAATGCAATGAATTTTTTTCTGCATAAAAATGATTTGTAAAACAAAGCTAATTTAGAGATTTAGCAATACTCATTTTTTAACAGTCAACATTTTTTCAAATGTTTTAATATTCACTTTGGGTATATATTTTTTAAACTAACCACCTTATAACATCATATTTCTGCAACACTTGGTATGATTTGGAAAGTAGCCCCTTGGAAAATTATAAGATGTAATGATGGAATTTCTGAACTACATTAAATAAAACTGTTCTCACAGATTAACAGATTCAAACAACACTGGGTGCAATTTCCAGTTATTAAATTTCAATCTACATAATTTATTAAATATACATATATAATTTTTAAATACAGATGACATTTATTAGCAACTAATGACTGCAATTATTTAAAATTTGTTAGGAAACAAATATTTATAACAAGAAAAAAGTAAGAGTAGATCTGAACTGTGATAATACAACGCATAAGAAAACAAACTTAGTATGAAATATACTAACACAAAAACAAGTAATACTGATATAATTCAAGAATGAATGAAGCTCAAACTTAATATGACTTTTTGACAACATCCTAAATACACATTTTCCTGACTGAGAAGAATAAAAAATTTACCAGCAATAACTTTAACTGTAAGTTCTTAGAATTACAGTTCAGCCAGAAACGCGTTGCAAGCAGCAGCGTTGTATGACAACAAAAGCAATCAAAATATTTTAACATTCAGGTAGAAATCATACATTAAATTAATGTAAAATATCTATAGTTAAGCAAACTGATGGTTAGCATGACATGGATTGGTATATAACATTTCTTAAACTCATGTGCAGTCTGTTCCAAAACTATCTAGTTTTTTTGTTGGTCCTAAATTTGAATAAATGCATTAAAAAACATCCTAAACAATGTATCAAATGTTGATGATGAGATGTGTGGTCCTAAACTTAAGTCTTCTTTCAAAGCTTTTATATTAAGTTGTATGTACACACCCTCACTAATTTTAATTTAAATATATTGTTCATTAATAATTATTAACCTCTGCAAAAATTTAAGAATTAAAATGAAAAGTACATAAAATTTTATTTCCCTAATAACTTTATTATTGAATTATTGATTATTTAGTGTAAATTTTTGTTTACAATCAGAGGTTAATAATTATTAATAAATCAATATATTTAAATTAAAAAAAAAAGTTAAAAAAAATACATGTATATGAAGTCAGATTTGAACTGATGTGCCTTTCCCCTTGTAAGATCCAAATATTTCATTAGTTAAAATTTTATTTGGCTATAACTGTAGAACCGATGAAAATAAGTACCACTTTGAAAAGCTCTCAATGAGGACTTATTACTGCAGTTAAGAAAAAGTTCAAAATCAAAATTTTTTGGATTTTGGAGACTTTTGGTCCAGCAGATTGCAATCAAAAGGAGAGGTGCACAACTTGATGTTTGCAACAGTCCTAAATCCAAACTTTCAACATCCTACAGCTGATCATTTTTGAGTTATGCGAGATACATATGTACATATGTATAGACATCACACCAAAACTAGTCAAAATAGATATTTCCATTGAAATCTGAAAACCTAGATTTTTCACAATCACAATATACTTCCTTTACTTCATACAAGGAAGCAGAAAGAAATCAACAGGAAGTCCTTGTACTTTAGTACTGTAACTGTAGAAACATTATACCTGGTAGTACTCCATAACAAACCATTACTCTAGGTAATTGGACCATAGAATTCAAAGGATGGTAGAAATGGATCTTCAGTTTTACTCATATAATATTGTCAATGCAAAAAAGAAGTGAAGGTGATTCTCAATACCAAACAGTGTGTGCCATGCCATAACTAATTATAGGCGCCAAGCTCTTTCTTTGAAGAGAACAGAAAATTGTGCTTTAATAATGTAAGCTTTTATCGCTGAACAATTGTGTTTTAATGAGAAAATATTGTGCTAAAAATATGTTTGTACATGATTTAGCTAATTATGAAATTAATTTTTTTTTAAAATGAGGATTTAACAAGATTGTATTACTGTGCACACATCATAAATATCAGTGAATGAAGTATGAGAAATGTTTGTGGGATGCATTATTATTAGAAATTGTCATGTCTCTTGACATGCTTGTTCTCCAGACTAACTCTTTTTCTCTGGGACTATCTGAAATCAAAAAACCAAACATAAATGAAGATTTGAAGTTGGCAACCTGTAATGAAAGTGACAATATCAAACAAGATAACATGGAGGACAACATTAAACTCCAAGAAACATTTACAGTAATGTGTACAAAATGGTCATTTATTGATTTTATATACATATTTAAAATTTAAATGCAAGTGACAAGTAATTAATCTCCAAATTGGACAAAAAGTTTTCATTACTCCATACTAGTGATTTGTTTAGCTTATTTCAAAATCATTCTGTTTTTCTGCTAGTTTTGACAATAATATTAAAAAACTTATTTGGGCATTTTACAGAGCTGGTAAATAAGAAAAAAACCCAGTTTTTAAACTACTTTTCAAGTTATTTTTGACATCATACAGTAGAATATTTTTACAATATAAAATATTCCATTTCGGCTAACACAGTTCATCGCATTTTTTTGACTTAACTGTAGTAAATGGTGAATTAATTTATGTATGTGTTGTTAGAAGGAAAACTTACAATTTCATTACTGACTTATTAAAAGTGTAAAAAAACTGCATAAATACTGTATAGAAAATACAAAAAATTGTTTTTAATTTAAAAAAAAAGTTTACAAATAGACTTTGTAAATATGAAATATTACTTCCTGATGTAAAAAAGGTAATTTGAAATTTTCACAATATTTTATATTTGCATTGTCATACTAACATTCATATTGACAGATTTTGGAGTAACTTCATTCTCAAAACTACTTATCATAACTGCAAAAATTGGTGAGTACCTCAATTTGAGAGTGGATATCTTTAATATGGAATAGAATTAATATCTTCTCTAAAAGACAATTTTTAATGATAATTGCCTGCACAACTTGTCTCAAGGACCACCTGCATGAAAAGAATACTAAAATTAATATTTTTTTTTGTTAAGTTTTCACCAAACTTCATAAAGCATAATTAAAAAAAAAAAAAATAGTTCAGAAAATAAATTTAAAACTTCAATCAAATTTTTTGAATCTTAACTGAAGAGGTATGTGATTCTGACTAGGCTTAATTTTCTACAATACAGAAATGCAATATAGATGTATGAAAGGAGAGTAACAAATGATTACGAAACGAACTTAAAATTTGAGATATTTAATTTAAAAAAAAAAATTAATGCAGAATTGTATAAAATAAAAACTGCCTGAATTAAAAATTACTAACAATACATACCATTTGCTGTTTAATTTGCATCAACTGGTTCTCAAAATCAGCTCGAATTTTCTTTTCTATGTCGATCTGTTTTTTTTGTAACAAATTCCATTTGTTTCGTACTTCATCATGAACTGCCTGCAATTCATCTTGATTATGTTTAAGAGTTTCATTTTCATTTCTAAGCTTTTCAAATTCAACTTGTTTTTTCTCCAAAGCATCCCATTTATTAGTAGCTTCGTCATGTGCTGCCTGCAGTGACTGTTGATTACGTTTAAGAGCTTCATTTTCATTTCTGAGCCTAATTTAAAAAATAAAATTAAAATACATAAACTGATGATCATATTATGTGTAATGACAAAAATATTATATCATTTATATAAAAACTAGTTCCAGAAAGAAAAGTGTTTGATGTCTGAAATTTTTATTTGACAAATATTTTTACTTAAATTGGGTGAGAAAACAACTGATATTTTTTAAAGATACAAAAGTAGTCTAAAAGTTTTTGATCAGGTTTTTTTTTAAAGACTAAGGCTAGATTTGGATTCAGGGGAAGGGCAAACCATTTTATTAAAGTACTTTCACATTTGGTCGTATCGATGTTTAAAATAAACTACTACAAAGTAAATCACCAAAAATTAACCTTCATTTTTGAAAATTTCAATAACTGAAAACACAAACTATAAATATTAATAATAGATAGAAAAGTAATGTCAGGAGATTTTAAGTAATTTTAAGTCAGTAATATATAATGAACTTTCTGTAAATATATAGCAAGCCCAGTGTTACCAATAGTTAAGTGCTCTTGTTTTTCTGCCTATTTTGAACATTTTTTTTTTATAAAAAAGGAAGTGATATTGTGGAATAACTTATAAAAAAATTAATTAAATACTTGAGTTATATATACGTACAGATCACAATCCTCTAAAAGTTTGAAGTAAGCCTCTTTAATGGTACCTTCTTCAGCTTTACTTTCAACACATTTTTCATGTTCATTTTGAAGAGCAATGTAGGCTTTTTTTATTTCATTCATTTCTTTTATAGTTTTGTCTCTTGATCTTAATTTTGAATACAAATCATATATCTCTACTCTTTTATCAGAAACAATTTTCTTTAGGTCATCAATTTTCTTATTATAACCAGTAACTTCTGATTTTAATTCTTCCTGTTTCTTTACCAATAGAGAATTCTTTTCATTAAGTTCACAAATAGTAAAATTACATATAGAGTGTGAAGTTATCAAGTCGGATAGCTCTTTTTGTAAACAATCAGTTTTTCTCTTTTCTTCCTATGAAAAAAAAAAACAAAAATTACTTTACTGTTTAAAATGGAAGGCCAAAACAAAGTAAACCTTGTAGTGATGCATTCAACTACGTGGAAAAATCTATCTGAAAACAGATTTTTATTAACAAAGCTCAAATCACATGGATGATTAAATAATTTTATAGGATTCAGGTTATAAAGAGAGGTAAGGAGAAAAAGGAAAATGTATTAAAAAAACTGATTTATTTACTATAAAAATTGAATGACAATAAATGGAACTAACAATTTTCTATCTTTTAACTTCCTCATTCATTAACTAACAGAAAATGGGTACTCTGGTATTGAAAGTTCATACAACAAAAACTGAATTATTCAGTAGTAATGATGATGACAAACAGAAAATAAAAATGATACTGTCTATAAAAAACAGTTTAATTTTTAATTATAAGTCAAATATATATTTTCTTACTATAATCAGTAAAAATTGTTTCTAACCGTTAACCTGTTCTTTACCAATAAAGAATTCTTTTCATTAAGTTCACAAATAGTAAAATTACATTAAGTGTGGTCATGTATAAAGATTAAAAAAAAAAAATAGTTCCAGCCAGATGTTATTTATTGTTAAAAACAAAAATAAATATATTATTAAGAAAGAACTCTTCTAAACTGATATGATGAAAAGCCAATAATAACAGGTAGAATTTACTAAGAAATTTCAAATTAGATAGTTTTATAATTAAACAATGAGGAAAGAGATTGCAATTAAATTAATGATCTGTACCTTACTGAAAGTTAAAACAGAAAGAAATCTACTTGAGAGGGGTATACCATTATTGGCAGAAAGTTGAACAGTGATGTCAAATACTGAACTTTTTTGATGTTATTTTTAAAAAGCATCTTATATTATTTGAAAAAATAAGCCTTGTTATATAATAGAAGTGAAACAGTTGTTAAATACAAGTAGTTATTTAGAATTATAAAACAATTTACTAATTGTAAAATAAACTAAAATAAATAACTTTAAATTAATGTAGTAAGTTTAATCCTATCCCATCTTTCCAAATTCTGTGCAGTGGGATCCCTGCACTGAAAATACAAACTAATGACAATCAGGTCCAGACCATCCATGGCAAATTCGACAACGACATGATACGTGTCAGAGGCCTGTCGTATGAAGATGCTAGCTAAAGACTTCCTGCACAGTACGGCGGATTTGCTGTCACCAACGAAAAACTTCTTCCATTCTGGAAAACCTGGCAGATCACCCCTGCCCACATTCTTCTACAGGTGTTGTAGAAGAACAACGTCAAGGCTTCGTTTCTTGACAACTCAACTTTGACTGCACAGGCACCCTGGGCATTTAGCTGACCAAACCTAACCATCAAGGGAGTTGAAATAAATCTCAACTGCCCCTGCCATGTTGTAACAACCACATTCCTTGCTATTCACGGAGTGCCTATGACTCTTATGCAACCTTTTACAGTTGATGCAAGTCAGAGCCTCTTTTTTCTGCAGACAATCATCATGCTTGTGGCCCTCTTCAGCACAATGCACACAGACTGATGCATACTTACAGAGTTTGGCCCTATGGCCGAAGCGACAACATCTGAAACATTGCTGCATGTTAAGGTATTCCTCGACGTGACAGGATGCGAAATCCAGGAAAATTCTACCCTCCGACAAGAATTTCTGGAAGAGACCAGCACCTAATTCAAAAACCCCGTGATACCGAGAGGCATCATGCTTTCCTGTTTTGAAGACTAGCCTACACTCCTTTTTGAACATAGCCTTATTCTGCTCATGAAGGAGAGACAGAACCTCATCATTGGAGAGGCTCCGCTCGATGTCATATATAATGACGTGGGGCCTTCTCAACCGCTTGGGGTCAACCTTGACCTCAAGCTTCTTAACCGCTGGAGAGTCCTTGATGAGCTGGACCGTCTCCTTGTTATCCGCAACGACGACAAGACCTTTGCTGGTCTCATTGATATCTCGAATCCTAAGCTGATTCCGGTCACCGCGAAGGGCTGCCCGGAAATCCCGCTTCAAGTCTTTAAGTTTTAGACACATGGATTGACAGAGGACATGGCGAGACAAGTTATTACATCACACAGTGCTTAACTGGCCATGGTTCTTTCAAGAACATTTGAACATGTTTCATAGACGCATTAACCCCCCCCCCCCACAATGCATGTACTGAGACAGAGTAGATGATACTGAACATACCCTCTTCGTATGCAGTGAATGATGAGCTCAGCGGGCCAGAGCGGATATTCACCAGCTTAGGCCAGAGGGTTTGTTCACCTTTGTTCTGGCTTCCGAGGCTAATTAGTGCAAGTTTAAGGTCTTCACGGTTGACGTCCTGACTGTCAATGAGGCTGAGGGGAGACGACGGAGACATTAGCTTAGGAAAGGGTGGACAGCCGCACTTGTGAGGGGTCACACGCCTAGGTGTGTGGTTTCTAATGATTGGGTTGGGACTCCATGGGCTTATAAGATGGGAATAAGTTAAGACCGAGTCCTGGCTGCAATGGCACAGCCAGACCTGGTTTCTGTGGTTTGGGGCAGGCAATGTCTATGACCAAGTCCCGTCTCTGGCAGGCGGCCCAGGAACAATGTAATCAGGCCCAGTTACCATCCATTGGGGATTAGAGGCAGGCATTTAAAACATCTGACTCGGAGGCTGACCTGCTGTGCCAGACATACTGCTGGTGGATAGAGAGACCCCCTTAGAGTATAAGAACACTCTCTCAGGCTGAGTTCTACTTGCTGTGAATCCAGCCCGAGGGAGTAGGTTTAAAAAAAAAATTAAATTTTACAATATCCCTTTAAGTGAAACAAATAAAATCTCTTACATGATGAAAGTTGTTTAAATTTCTCTGCGAGTACTACTGTCCACCACTAAATATGAGACTGAACACTACTGTATAACAGTAGACTGCAACAATAAGAAAGTAGCATGTTACTCAGGTTGCAAGGTGACAAATATTGAAACAGGTACAATCACAAAAGGAACTATTATGATACACTGTTATCATGTAAACTAGACTTGAAATAATAAATAGAGAAAAATAAATTTTGAATGAAGTATAAGCATACTGTTTTTTGTTATATAAAACAATCAGTCAAAAAAATAAACAACCAAAGGAAATACTGCATCAAAAGAAAATTATACCTCATAATTCTTTTGAAGAGTTTCAAATTCTGCCTTCTGTATTTCAGTTAATTCTAACTTGCTACTCAATGATTCACATTCATCAGATAAATTTTTTAACAATAAATCTTTCTCTTCAAGCAATGATTCCTGTAATCATAAAGTTTGTCATATAAATGATTAAATATTCAGAAGCCATTAATAAAACAAAAACATGTAACAAAATACTTATTGAATGTAATGTTTAGGATTGGATTTTTCAAGTCAGATTGAGCCTCCTTGCGGGGGGCGTGGATATATCTGAAACAAGTGGGGGAAATTTTTCCGGTGATCTAAATCTAAACAAACTTCACACAATCATCTATCATCAAGTCATATCCCACTAGATCACATCTAGAGTTGTAACTTGGGAACTAGTCCTACCACAGGTGACACTCTGACAGTAAACCATGAAAGGTCTTTTAAGGAATACTACACTGGCTGAAAACAACACCACAGTTCAGAGAAGGTAGCCCTCAAATACAGTGCTGCCATTTAGAATATAACATGTGATCAGAAGCAATGGAATGACCTAACACCACACACACACACAAAAAATACAAAATTAAACTGTAGCAAATCACCTAGATTTCTGCACACAATATAAACTCCTTCGTGCAGACTGATAAACTAAAAATAATAACCAACCTAATGGACCAATAAAAATTTCTCATCAAAGACTGCAAGAAATAAGAAACACCCACCAAGACGCCATGGAATCCCAAGGATATAGGCTCTTCAAAAGTATATCTAGAAAGAGTGTGATGATAAGTTTCTCACAGTTTGGAACAGACGTTTTGGTTAATCTCACAAAACTCCTTACAAAAATTCAAGTCACAATCCCAAAGAACCTCAACATTCACCCTAAAAATATCTAATAAAATCTACACCAAATAAATGCCCATGCATTTATAAAAAGAAATCTCCAAAAGACTGTAAAGAAACAGAAAAGTTCTGAAACCTACTCAACCAGACCGTAACTAACATCCCAAAAAATCACATTAAACAAATAATTGTAGACTTCAACCTTCAACTAAACAGAGAGAGAAGATATGCAACATCATGGAAAATGGCCCGTCCAAAAGAGAACAAATAAAAATGGAGAGACCTAATCTCAATATCAACATTATTTCAAGAGGAAACCTAAAAACCTGAAAACACACCGACTGCACTAAAGAAGAATGGCAACTAGATCATCTCTTCATGGACAAACACAAAGAGATCTAACGTAACAGTCCTTCAAGGAGTAGACACAGGCTCAGACAAATATGTAGTCAACCCACAACCCTGCTAATGAAGGATGAAAACCATAATCATCATAAATTAAAATTAAATTTACTCCCCAAAAAAAGCAACAAAACAAAGTCCCTAAAAATAAAAGAAAAATAGCACCTACCCAACCAATGAGAATGAAAATTACCAAAAAGCAATCAAAAAAATAACTATCACGGATAAACTCAACAATCTTAAACAAACTGCAGAAGAATTGAACTCAAAAACGCCATAGAAAGCAGCAATAATGGAACAGCAAATGCAATGAAACAGTGGAGAGGAGACCATCAAGCATAGATTTTTCACAAATCCCAAAAATCAGAAACATCTGTCAAAAATCTAGTAAAACAGAAAAGAAACCATCCTACCCAAATCCTACAGAAAATCAAAATACATCATAATGACACACTGAAATCAATAAAAGAATTCAACAAAATGCAGTTGAGACTACCACAAAATCTTCAAAAAACAACTCCAAAAATATGAACCCACAACCCTGCTAATGAAGGATGAAAACAATAATCTGACCCATAACAATTAAGACAATGTGGAAATTGTAGCTAAATATTACAACAAACTCCTAAATTGCAAAGAATTAACAGACCTCAAGCTTACAATCGGCACCCCAATAACACCACCGGAAACTATCAATCCTTCCATCAAACCATCAATACTGGGTTAGATGAAGAATTACAAAGCAGTGGGAGATCAGACCGCTGGACATCTGGAAACATGCAGGAAGACCAGCAAAAATCACCCTTCATCAACAGCTTTTCAACATCTGGTTCAATGACTAACTAATTAGATGATAGCACTCATTCACCTGCTATACATAACAGATCTAACTACAGGGAAATCTCACTCCTAGAAACAACATATAAAGTTCTTTAAAGAATCATCCTCAACAGGACTGGTTTACAACTTGAGAAAGAACTACGAGAATACTAGGGAGGTTTCAGACCCTGGAAGGGCTATCCAGACCATACGAAGATAGTAATGGATTACAAACAGAAAAAGAAGCACAGACATGGTGATAATGTTTGTAAACTTCAAGAAAGCATACAATTGGATCCACTGAGAATCCCTGCTAAAAATTCTGACACCTTGGACTTCATTTCAAATTATTAAACATGATAAAACTGACCCCCACAAACACTAAGTCAAAGCTGAAATTCAGAGACGAACTCTCAGAACCATTTGAGATCAAAACAGGTCTGCACCAAGGCGATGGACTTTCACCGCTATTCAACCATACTCTGGAAATGGTAAGATTAGTTGGTTTGCTTGGCATTTCTCCCGCCATCACCCTATTCGGTCGCCCTAAAGCATGGTACCATACACCACTCGCTTGCATGTCCCGCCGCCCACTGGTCATATATCACTAAAATGGGTAGGCATGGTCAACTATTAAAACATACATGACTATCGATAATTAAATTTATCTCATCAAAGATAGCAATTCGCTACCACGCCTAGGCCACTGAATGCCAGCAAGTACCTGACCACCATTAAAAAGATGAAAAAAAAACAAACTTTATTTAAACACAGTTCAACTCTTCAGTCATGGATGATATAAACACAGCAATCACCTTCATTTTCAATTCTAAATGCCAGCCTTATTGTTCTACAATGCTTTCCAAGCTTTTTTTCTTTTTTTATTACATGTTGAATATAATTTTTCCAAGCATTTGTAACTACTCTATTAACTCTATATTTGTATCTTCTATCCACAGATTTTTTACATTACATAAATTAAAATTGTATTATTATTTACAATGCAGTCTTTGACTTGTGCCAATATCAATTATATTGGGTTAAAATTGCCATGGTATGGAGGAAGGCGCAACCTCACACAATTTTTTGATTTCATTTACTTGATAATGAATATATTTTTGTTTAATTGATTTTACCATTTTTAAAACTTTTACTTTTAAGATATCTTCAGTGTACACAATTTTCTTTGATTTTAAACTTTTGGCAATTTTTGATTTTCAGGTTGAAGTGTTTGGAATTTTTTCATTTTTAAAAGACAGTAGTATGATGCATTATCTATTACTATGATGGATCCTTTAGCAACAATTTTTTTTAAATTACTGCATAAAATTGCCACATTCAGTTCATTGTGATACTCCTGGGAAGATCTGGATTCAAATAACCATAAACCAGTATTCAAAATTCCATTTTCACTTCCTACGTGCATTAATATTAATTGTTTACCTTTTCCAGCCCAGTTAACAATCCATTCATCAAAACATCATTTGCAGTCTTTATTTCTTTATCTATCCCACCTTTTCCTGTACTGTCATGCATTAACCCAAGTTTCATTTAGATAATAAACTGTTTTGCCCTCTTCATGAAATTACTGAATTTCTCTTAAATAAATAATTTTTTTCTGGACATAAAATGAAAATTTATTGATTTTAAAACACAATGTAATGCACTTCTAGAAAAATTTGGTAGTTTGGTAGTCGGTATTCACAGCAGTTAATATTTTGATCAAGTTAAGAAAGCTGAACAAAATTGAAATAAAACTAATGAACTTTTTGATTATTTTCACATGCTTTCAGTCTTTTTATAACTAACATGTTTAGCATCAATTTTGTGTTTCTTTATTATTTAAAAATTGTTCTTTTATTAACATCTGTTACACTACTGCCTTTCCCAACAATGTCTCTGACTGCAGTTTCAGGGTTATCTTGTTTTAAGTTATATATAAATTGCTGATTATTTTATTTTATTTTGGAGCTACTTATAGGTTTTTCCTGGTTTATGTTTCATGATAGAATCATTCTGCTAAGTGCTGACTGGTACAAAAACAAAGGGCAAATTAATGTATGTACTATATAAAACTGTATCGTACCATATGGAGATACATGATCACACAGACTGAAATACTTTCTTCACTAAACTGAATGAATAATGGTGAGAAGCATTACAAAAAATTATGTTATCATTATTAAACATCAATAACAAAGACTCAACAAAATTTTTTAATTGCTTATCATAGGCAGCCACAGCTGATAATAATATAAGCTTACAGTATATTATTATTGCATGCATAAAACAATAATTGTAATTGAACATGAGTGTCAGAATGATTCAGCCTAAACTGCAGAGATATTACTCATAAATGATGAATTCATATTTACATCTGCTGCATATCATAAATCAAGGTTTAATAAGCAAAGTAAACAGTACAAGTATCATACAAAGGAGTCAGTGTATTTTACAAACAAAATATAAACCACCAAAACAGTAAATATGCTTTACTGTTCTACTTGAGACCTTTTCAGTGGCATTTTTAACTTTGAAAACAACCAAAAATCACAATAATTCAACACTTCTGATTAAGGAACTTGTCAAACTGAAAAATTCTGGATTAGCAATGATGCATGACTGGGAATGTTGCGATGCAAGTTCTACTTCAATCCAAGAAATATAATACCCTAGTAAAATACAAATAAAACTATCTTAAAACTCAATTTTTTTCTTTATCAAGGATTCATCAATTTTATATAAAGAATAGGAAGGCTGATGGACGATTTATTAAGACATAAACGGTTAGTGGTTCCAGAAGATAATACTATGGAGTAAAACTGTGCACAAAAACAGAATTACAAAATATGAAATGAATAATTGAGGTTGTTGGTTGTAGAAGGTACATTGCAGCAAATAAAATGAGGTTAAATGAAATGCAGAAGCACATTAAGCAATCAAGTAATGGATGAAAGAAAGAGATTGTAAATATTAAATCTGATTAATATCAGGACATCACTATAATGACTTACCATTTCCTGCTTTAATAAAGCCAGCTGGTTTCTAAAATCAACCTTCAACTCATCAGTAGCTTCAACGACCTCTGTATGTAGTCTCAGTTGATCATTTTTTAGGATTTCATATTCATTCCTTATGCTGAATAACATGTAAAATTACGGTTAAGTGTACAGATTAAAAAAAGATCATAATATACATAAAATGTTACACATGATAAATTTTTTTTTTATAAGTTGTTATAGGCATCTGAAAGGTGATATTTTCATGGACAGAGCACATGAATGAATCACCTTACCCACACTGATGATAAAAAAATTTTTCAGTAATAATACTAATAAAAAGACAATTTACAGCATAGTAATGAATTATTTTTTCACATCAATCTAGGATATCGGAGATAACTACAAAATAAATACATCACTTAATTATTCACACACTTTACATGCCTGCCATTTTGCCAATGTAATCATTAACAATTCACCAAAAATATGCAGTTACCATCCCAAACAAAAATTGTATAACGGTAATGGGTTTTTCAAACAAAAACATCATCCAAAAGTTTAAATAAGAAGAAAAACAGTACGTTTTAGTTTAATGTGATTAAAACATTTGTGATGACAATTATACCAGACATTCCTGCACATTTTCTGATGTATGACATGACATTTTAAAACTGTAAGAATCAGAGTAATTAAAAAAAGAAAAATAAATACAGAAAGACAAATTAGGTTATTATTTTTAACAAATTCTAAATCCTGAATTCATATGCAGACATAAATAAATAAAAATAATAATTAGCAACAGCTTCCTCAGTAGATAACCTAGCAACCTCAAAGTCCTCCACGGTGAAGTAAGGTCTACCATACGTTTCCTTTTACTATTTCTGCCTTCCACACTCGTTCATGGTAGAAATATGGATCTATGAAAAACCTAGAAGAAATAAAAAAAATAAATTTATGAAGAATAAAATTTCATTCCATCCACACTTCATTACCTCACATGCTTGACTATGTGTGGTTTCTAAATTTTATGTAAATTTCACAGTTCTAAGGAATCTAACAGACAACATGAGGAATCTATCCATCATTGTTTCTACAGGATTACAATTTTTTTTTTAAACTAAAAAAATAAAATTACAGTATTTCAAATCGTTCATTTTGTTATTCTATATTTTGATAATCGGAGAAAATTATATTGGCCCATTTAAAACAGGTATTATTAAAACAAGATTAATTTGATGTTTGGAAAGAGCTGTATTTCTTTCACAATTTGGGAATGATTTTTATAAATATATATAAATACTGTATTTAGATGGATGATATATTATAATTACATAATATAGCATCACATTAGTGTACTAAACAGCCAAACAATAGGATAAAAACAACTAAATGCATGATTTACAATCATATTATTATTATTCTGTTAAGTTCAGCATACTGCTTGGAGTTATTACCAAAATTCGTTTTATAAGTTACTGATGTTACCGATTGATTCATAAAGATATCTCGTTACATTAGTACCTTATTGCAAAACAAAAAAAAAGAAAGGATATATTGATTCACTTATATCAATTTCTGGTTTTCTTAAAAATAAATAGTATAGTAAGGTTAGGTTGTGGTTTAAATTTTCATTTTCATTTAATCTCTCTTAAGTAAAGAGAAGAATATAGTTAGGATTTATTCTCTGAACTTAGATAATAAATTTAAATACCATAGATTAATAATTTAAATCCAATTTTAAAATAATTGTGTTGCATGCAACTAAATAAAAAATTAATTTAAAAAAGATAACAAAAAAATAAAATAATACATACGAATCATTGTTCAAGTTTTGGTTTTGCATGTATTTCAATAAGAAATTTTAATTTAGCTTCTTTACAGTTTTTATGCGATTCTAGAAAAATGCTGAACTCTTTCTATCAAAGTTTTCATTTGTTTTTTGTCTCATAGTATCTGAATATTTAAATTGGACAATTCAATTTTAAAATTAGTAATTTCTTCTCCTAGTTTCTTATTACTAACAAACAGCTCTTAGTTTAAGTTTCTATACTTGTGTTAACAGAGAATTTCTATGAGTCCAGATATAACACATTCATTTGAGGCCTCTTAAGTTTTCCAGTTCATTAACCTTTGCTTTGAAATTATTTTCTGAAATGTTTTTTCAAGCTATAACAAAGAATAGATATTTTGGGTAAATTGTAGTAACAGGTAAACAAAAAAAGAACTATAATTTAAAATTACATAGCAGCTCTTCAATTATAACAATAAAGCCATACTAGCCATTAACATAAAACAAAACTTTTCAAATAATTATTTACGCAATGACAATGGTTTTTTTATTACAATATCTAAAATGAAATCCAAATAATATAGACTATAAACAAATAAAATGATGAATTTCATAGATACACATACATTCTAGCCTGTAATTAAAAGTAATATAAGCCATTTTTTATCAATTCCAACATAAGGATTTTAATTAATCTCCCATAATAAATGCCTACTGTAATAAAATTATAAATTAAGGGTAAATGAATCTATAGAAATCATTCTTAGTAAACTTGTTCAAATAAAAAATTAAATCAAGTTCTGCACATGTCAAAAATTATAAAAATTTTGTTATCAAATATATAATAAAAATCATTCAAAGACAATCGTGCACTAATTAAATTATTTAATCCTAACTGTATAATTATCATCAATCTAATCTTATAATAATAATAATAATAATAATAAAACAATTAA
Organism: Lycorma delicatula; assembly: GCF_047948215.1. NCBI lineage: Eukaryota > Metazoa > Arthropoda > Insecta > Hemiptera > Fulgoridae > Lycorma > Lycorma delicatula. The sequence continues at coordinate 115,055,591 of NC_134455.1, read as the reverse complement.
AATATTGCGGAGGTGACTCCCAAATATATTATTCATGTATTCATTAATACAACTTCCAGTAAGTTTAAAAGTTAAGCTTTTAAGAATCTTCTTGATGAAAGATGGGTCTTTTAACTTAATTAGGTTCAAAGAATTTATATCTGCTTTTTTCCATTTAAAGAAGCCATGTAACATTACAATTTTTTACTGTGAACCAAATCCAGATTACAATTCTTAGAATTGTATATTATTTTTTTGTATTTTAGGAAACCTAGAATGGTCAACCTCTAAAATGTTAAACAATAGAACCACTGCTCTAAATCAAACTCTAATCTTAATATAAATTAAATCACACTTACAGAAACCAAACTATTAAAAGTATACTTATTAAGACATAACATTTTTAGAAATACTGCAACTATACAACCTCATTTGTGCAAAAACAAGCTCATATTTCACTAGCATACAAGAGTTTTTAGTGTAGCTTCTAGTAATTTCTTCCTTAGGAAATTGGATCTTAAGCTTAATACAATCTTACAATAAAAGACATTGTCATTTTTCATGTTATAAAATATTTACATGCTTTTCTATAGTTTCTTAGAAAAATAAAAGCAGCAAAATAATTTATAGTATGAACCATTTTGACTATATTGTTATATTAATTGCTCAGTAACTTTTTTTGAGTGAATGGTTTTTGAAAAAAAGAAAGATTACCTTGGTCTTGGTATTTACAGTTAGAGTTTTACAGTATTCTTGCAATAAAAGAATCATCTCTTGTAAGTCAATAACAGTTATAGAAGATTATAAATATTCCCAAAGGGTAATATATTACTCTGATAAGACACACAATGCATCTCACAGATGCACTGTGCTCAGCACCTGTAAACTGGACTGGCTCTATTCTTAAAAACAAAATTGTGAATGGTTCAACAGAATTAGTGAGAGATGCTTTTCTTGCAGAACTGCTGTTATAATGTCAATCTGATATACTACATTACTTATTTGTTAAATATAGTCTCCTTAGATTAACCTTACTGTAAAAATGTTGAAAAATGTTTACCATTTTCTTCAAATAACCTAGATTCAAAAATTTGTCCCACAATAAACCACGGTTTACAAAAATTCTTTCTTAAATCTATGAAAATTGCAGAGATGAAGATTCCTTCATATTGTAATATTTATCAAAGATGAAAATGAAAAAGAATTGTCCAAGATTCTGTTCGTAGATATAAATAATACCTCTGCCACCTATGCAATTCTTAATAAAATGGATATAACGATTTTTGATTGGACATAACACCACAATAGCCCAGTAATTCAGATGGTTAGAGTAAACATCTTTTTTGAAAAGTATCTTCAGATTTATCAAGAACTAGTTATAATCATTTCACTTGGCAATACCATATTAAAAAAAATTATTGAGTAATGTTCTCAAATTGGAGGGCATATTGCAATAAAATTTGTATATTATATTATGCATTCTGGAGATTTATTTATTTTTTTTACAGGCTCCTTATAATCTTCTCCTTAGTTCCTTTTCTAAATTACCAATAAATGCTAATTAGCGCTACGCTAAGTTCGCTTAATAAAAACTGAACCAAATATTTAAATCTATGGTGTTCTTAGAATGTTTAGAAATAGAGAAGCTTTCAATTGTTCACCAAAATTCATATTCAATTTAAATTCTTTTAACTATTCTGTATGCATACATATTACTGCACTGAGTTTGTATCATAGTTTACATGTTCATTTCCTGAAAAAACTATTTAATAATTTGTTTAGCATAGCAGTAATCCTCATCAAAAAAAAAAAGTTTAGTTTCTTTAACAGGCCTATAATAAACATTTTCAAATCAAAAAGTACTTCTTCAATTACATGACTAATATTTAAATAAAGTTTGTAACAATCTTCAGTAAAGAAATGTATCCAGGAATCTAGTTATAAGATTGGTGAGTAATAATAAGACTAATGATAAGTCATTTTCAAATAATCATTTTTATCAAAACAAGTTTTATCAAAGGATGCTGCTCTATTTTCCTGTATATTTGACGTTAAAATAATCAACTGATGTTGGTCCAAGGTAAGCAAATTTGTAATTATAAAATCCTTAATAATACTTGCAGAGGTAAAATTCTCCTTAACTTCATCCATCAAATAAACCTCCATTTGATATGTAGATAAGTTGACCTAGACAATCATATAATGAGCACATATTAATAATAAAGAAAAAGAAAAATATTATTTTTCTTTTAAAAAAGAAGAGATTAGTAGGCTCTTTCTTATATTAATTAGTTGATCAGACTCTGGATAAATTCATTCAACAAGCTATTCGCAAATTTATTACTTATTTTCTGTAGAATATCTATCAAAGTTATACCAAATGGGTTATAATTTTTTAAGGTACCAGTAGATAAACACTAAAAGGGATAATAGTGAAACAGTCAATCTTGAGAATCAATGTCTTTGATACAATGTTGTTGATTGAAGATGTGTTTACAGAGTTACCACATATACAAGCTCAATCCCTTACAGCTTCCACAAACATGGGAAATCTTTTCCTGACCATAACCCTAACCAACACCCTTATTTTTACCTTCATGCCAATAAATTTTTATTTCAACTTATTGAAAATTCTCTATAGCTGAATTGTTTCATTATTTCTCAACTTCTGAAAAGTTATCTACATAAGAAAAAATTATTTAATAAACAAACAGGTGAAAAAATATAAAACTGACAATGAGCTATCTATCTCATTATGATATATTAAGTATGGAATGGAATTATTGCAATTCATGAGAATCGCTGTAAAACTTTTAAACAGAAACTAGTACCTCATGTCAGGTCGTTTACATTAAATATCAAAGATATATACAAATATTTAGAATTAATAATTTTGGGCATTTAAGTAACTAATTGATAACAATACAGATATACTATGCTACAAAATACACAATTATATATTTTTAACAAAGTTAATAATGTTATATTTCATTCATTCATTATTAATTAGAATATGGTTGAAAATAAGACTTTTACACTTAAATTAACATGAGAAGTTTTAATTTTAAAATGACATACCATTTTTTCTTTGATGATTACAAGCTGGTTTTCAAACTTAGAATGTAGTTTTCTCTCTCTTCATTAATGTTTTTCCTAATCATTTTAATTTTCTTTTGCTTCTCCAAGTGCTAACTTAGCAACAAGCTTAACAAGTTTAGCTTGATCAATTTTTTGTTCATTTCTACATTTCATCCTAATAATTAAACATAATATTTCCAAGAAATAACTTAAAAACACAGCTGATAATGATAAAAAGTAATGCTGAAAAAAATTCACATCTGTATTAATTGTTCTCCAAACAAGAAAAGAAATAAACAACAAAGTTAAAGAAGATACAGATAAATCAACCACTAAATAGTCAGAAAATGGACTAGTAATTAACAATAGTATGAATAGTTTGAAAGGTATCTTCCTATAAAAAACATTAGATGATAATTCACAGCAATAACAGTTTGCTAAAGAGAAAATATAACAACTAGTAGTTTCTTTTTAAAAATTAACTAAGAATTAACTGAGCAAATTTAATTTCATCTGCATTATTTTTAGTACATAACACTAATCTTATTTTTATACAATTGCTTCCAGTTATTTTTACTACATCTTTAATTCAGCTCATTTTGTTAAGCTTTCGTTATATAAATATAAGAATTTTTGTCTTTAAAGTGATTTTAACCTTCCATTACACATGCTGGCAAGTGCAGCATGCTAAACTTCTCCATATTTTTGTTACTATAGTCTGAAGTAACTCGTTAATTCATTTTTATGTATGATTTACAAGTTTTCTTGTGATCTGCTTCGACTACGAATTAATTAGGAGCCAATTCATCGGGTTGCTAGTACTTACTATATGGTTTATATTATTTAGGTTTTTTATAACAATTTTATTTATTTTTATTAAAAAATAATCAAAATCTTCTAATCAATTTTATTTTTTCTTTATTGTGAAGGCAAATAATTTAACCCTTTTATAACATGTTGATGAATATAATTTTTTCAGCATTCTCTTAGGTATTTTTCAGTATTCTCTTAGGAAGAGTATGCACAATTCAGAATAAAGTCGAAATCTATTAGGGGTTTTCTGACAGCTAATGTAAAATGAAATTTTTAAAACAAAATTTTCAAGTGCAATACTGTTTTTCAATGTTGGGGTTTCAAAAAACAATTATCCTTGTTCATTACAAAATAAATAGAACAGATCCATCACATTATCTTACAGTAAGAGAGCTGTTAAACATTTTAGGGTAGGTATTTGAGGCACCTCAAGAGCTTATTCGTCGAATGCAGTAGCAATATGGAGAGAGTTGTTTGAGTGGAAGTAAGATATTTTGTATTGATTGCTTTAAAAATGACAGGATTTTTCTCTGTGATAAACAGTGGGCAAGGTAGGCCTTCCACTTCAAAGACTAACGACAATATTGAAGTCTTTAAACAAATGATTTTCAGTAATCGATGATGATATTACAGTCGATGAAATTGCAAGCAAGTTGAATATAAGCCATGGCTCAGCAGTTTCAATCATCCACGATTCAAACTTTTGAAAAGTCTGTGCTCACTGGGTTCCGCGTTAATTAACCAGCGTCCACAAAGAAAATCATTTGAAAATTTCCCATAAGCTTTTGAAAAGTTACAAAGAAGGAGACTCATTTCTTAAGCAAATAACTGTTGATGAGACATGGATCTATCACTTTGAACCTGAGAGTAAGCAACAAAGTTTGTGTGGAAACATCTTTCATCTCCCACAGCTGTCTGCAGGAAAGGTTCCATATCCCATAATAATATTATGGGATATGGAAAGTTCACTTTTGGTTTACTTCACAGCTAAAAGTCAATCAGTAAACAGTGACAAATACTATGAGTTACTGCATTTACTTAAGCAAAAAGCAAATCCAGTAGATGTGGTAAACTTTCTAAAGGCATGATTTTGCTTCAAGATAAAACTAAACCTCAAATGGTCAAAAAACAAACAGTCCTTTGCCTTCAAGATCTCGGCTTTGAGCTGCTGGACCACCTTCCATACAGTCCAGATCTGGCTCCAAGCGATTTTCTTCTTTTTGGTCCATTAAAAGAAGAGTTACAAAGGAATCATTGTCAAACTGATGAAGACGCCACAGAAGCAGTAAAAATTTCCTTCAAAAGAAGGAATTCAAAAGCTTGTTAAATATGAACCAAGTGCATTTTAGTAGGAGGGGATTATTATTAAAAAATAATGCATGTATCATTTATATAAGTACAAATTAATATATTGATTTTTTGAATTTCATTTTACTTTTTGACTTGCCCTCGTAATTAAAAATACAATTTAATCAAAATAAACAGGTTAAATAAAAAAATATTTTATTTGTTGATATAAAAAATATGTTTCATCATATATCAATAGATATACATCATATCTTTTTCATTTAATGTTAAATATATGAAAATTCTAAAAAAAATTACTACAAATAAGAATCTTTTAACTACAAAATTTTTTCTAACTGCACGCTTGCTATAAGTCATGTGGTCTTGTGAGAGCCAATCATACCAAAGCATGCTTCAACTCAGCCGGCTACTAATATACACTCTCTCTCTTACACTTCAACCTACCCGTACAATTACTCGCAGTCATGAATAACATTCCCGATAACCTGGCAGGTAAAAGTCCCACCAAAAAGCTCGTCCTTTTAAAAATATTTTTTTCTGGGTAAAAATAATATTCTGCCTAAATCTCAGGATACCTCAAATATATTTTTTTGATACTTACTATTGCGACGTCGATGGGATGCCCTTGGTTAACAATGTTGCAGTAGATTTTAGAGTGAGGGTGGACTGTATGTGTTCATAGGTGATGAATGAAGACAACACCTTGTTGATTACTGAAGGATTGTTTAATTGTATGCCGTCTTGGTGGTTTAAAATAATTTTGTAACATAACACTTGTAACTTATCTTTAACGTTACAGATAGCAAATATAAACTAAATAAAACTTAAAGTAATGTTCATCCGAACAAGAATTGAGAGTCCATCCAGACACGACCACCTTGAGTCAGGTATGAGTGTAGACTGTTTAAATGATGCTACGTACAGTGCTCGAGGGAGCAGCTTGTGACGTAGAGTGGCGAGATGGTCAGGCGACCATAGTTTGTCATGGGCACCCTAGCCACCACTAGGTTTCAGCACCTGACAGCAAGAAGGAGTGAAAACGTAACACTTATGAAATACAAATTTGAAACGGCCTGGTCAAATTTTAAACCTCACTAAATAATCTGGCTTTTTTATTTCATTAAATACTAAATTTGAAGATATTAAAATTTCAAAATGATCAGATTTCTAATTTTACACAGTTTATCATTATTAGCTGTTTTGTTGCTAGTAAAATAAACAAATTTCATAAGTATCTGAAACAGATTCCTGCTCATAATTTTAGGTACTAAACAATTACAATAAAGAATTGATGTATCCCAGCAGTCAGAAATTTTGGGATATTTCGCTATCCTCATTTATATTATTATGGAACGAAATTTCCACATTTCATTAGAACTTGTGTCAAACCATTGACATTTCTTCTACTTTGCACTGTGAAATTTGTAGTATTTCTGTTAGTTTGCGCTACAATAAGATTTAAAATTTCATCATCAAAAACTTTTTTATATATTTCAGTAGTAATTAAAGATTCTATTCTGAGGATACATATTATGATAATTATATTTTTCTTTACCTGTAAACTGGATATGAAGAGGTAATTTGGACTTGTCAACTTCATGCTACTTATCTTCTGTGTCACCTTCCTTTTTCATTTCTAAATACTGTTCTGGAACCATATCTTCATTAATAGATGAAATGTCTGAAATGCTTTCAGGCTTGTACTCAGATTGAGAGAAAGAAAATATACTTTCTTCATTGTCACTCAAAAGTACGGCTTGAAGTTCTTCATCTAAGTTTCTTTTGTGTTGGTCTACATGATTTGAAGCTGCTACAACCAGACTGATTATCCATAATGAAAATACAAATATTTAAATTGTAAACACTGTTTAAAGATGAAAAATTTTGTAAAATGTTAATTCCTTCTTTAAAAAAACAGTAAAATATTCAGTACACCATAATCTAATTGATAACAAAAAGAGATAGGATTTAGATGTAAATAAAAAACTGATTAATTAAAAACAGAACACAAAACCATAAGAAAAATACTTAGAAAGAATAACCTCCTGGTATACAACATACAATAACTCATTCACTCGACAACTGTAAGTTCATAAAACAGGAAATTGAGGTAGACGATGGTGCCACTGTGCAATCACATTATCTGACATTCCTTATAAGCCACACACCAACAATAAAGCATTCAAAACAGGCCAAGATATATAACAGTGTATAATGCAAAAGTGTGTTTGAGAAGCCAGCGTGGGCTACTGACGGCCTGTTTGTAATCTTGAGTACCACCAGTGCTTCTCATGGCTTATAAAAATTAGTGTTTCATAAGTTTGCAGTCATAATCATAAAAAGCAGGCTGCTTCCAATTTTTTTTAAACCGTGAATTTTGATCACTTGGATATATTTGGTGGGTTGTAAAAGCGCATCATTTTTGTCATCATATTCATATTGTTCTTTCCCCTTCATTTCATCAGTTATGAGGACACAAACCCTTTTCAAAGGAATATAAATGGCAGTTCTTCAAAATACTTATAACATTTAGCACATTCAAAGTGATTATAACTTTGCTCACACATTTTTTTAAAGTTGAAACTCCTGGTAGTGGATATTACAATTTCAAGAGGTATCTATAAGCACATGGCCCAGCTGAGTGTAAAGACAATGCCTAAGAAATATCTTTACAAGACCACTTTATGCATTTTTTGAATTTGGCCTGGAGTGAATTTTTTTACACATATTTATCGTTCTGCTTCAGAGAATAATTTTCTGATTTTTAATTTTGACATTTCATCCTGTAAATGTTTGTTTTCTAACTTTATATTATTCAGTTCACTAAGCAGCTTAAGTCTGTCACTTTCTGTACATGTACTTAGTTCAATGCTTTCAACTCTGAGAACCTGAACTTTTGTAATTTTTTGATGATGAGGCAATTTTTTTTTTTATTTCATAGCATTTCATTTACTTGTTTCTTCCTTTCTCTTATTTCACAATGTATGTTCCTTGAACCAGTTAATATACTGTCAGTTCCTGTTTTAGGTAAGTGCTCAGTTGGAAAAACATCCTTTTTTAATTTTTTTCTACACAGTTCATAATTTAAAAATTCACTTTGTAAGTCTCATTCATAGCAATTCTGTCTAAAATGTATGCTATAAATTGTTGCATTAATGACATTAGAACTGTCTTGTCTACCGCGTTTACCCAGATTTTTCTTTGTGTACTATCTTTTTGAATGAAATATAATTCTCTTATAAAGGTTATAAATATTATCTTATTATTGTTATTGCATCCAAAAACAGCACACCACCATTTTGAATTTGTAAAATTATTCACCCATATTCAACTCAAAACAGGTACACACATACAGTACAATTTTCAAGGAATTTTTAGATTCACACAATCACAGATTTTACACGTGTACAAACAATACACTAGCTAAAATGAGAATAAAAAAACAATAAGTAAATCACGCATAGAACACATACAATGACTATTCACACTAAAGTACTAGCTTATAAACTGCGGATATACCACAAAGTAACTGATGGTGCGGGTTAGCAGTTGTCAGCAAGTGGTGTCATGTGCAGCACAGAACAGTTTTCAACTATATAAATATATTATCTGAATAGTCATAGTACCATGTACTGATATGGTATTCATTTTGAGTATGTGTAATGGTAATGCTGCAGTAGAATATTGAATACATTTCTGATAGAGGATTCCAGATTACAAAACAATTAGCGTGACTTTTTGCAATCTTTGGCAAAGAGGTTCACTATGTAGTATTCATACTAGATACAAAAGAAGATGTGTCCACCATGACACTGTATTTGATGAAGTTATTATCAATGCAGTTTAGCGCAGTCCTTTCGTCAGTATACTTAACAAACATTTTATCCTTACCATAAATACCAGGGGGGCAGTCCACTTTGCTTGGAATTCTGCAACTGGTGGAATACAAATCGACAACTCTACAAATATGTTTTGTTTACCAACGAGGCAAATTTTACAAAAGATTGTGTCAATAATTTAACGCAATGAGCACATATGGGCAGAAGTAAATCCTCATGACACATTGGAAGGCAATTTTCAGCACTGATTTAACATCTTATGTTTTAGTACTTTACTATCAGCTGTCTACTGTTCATATTACCTGGTTGGTTAAATGCTGAGATGTACTTACACTTTCTTCAAGAAGAATAGCCGCAGCTGCTTGAAGATGTTTCTCTACCACTGAGATGTAAAGTATACTTTCAGCATGACAGCACGTCTCCCCCAATTCTCTTCTACAGATTCCACTCAGAAAAATTATGACTATGTCATAATTTTTCTGAGAAATGAATCTTTCATGGAGGTCCACATTTCTGGCCACCAAGATCTCCTGATCTTGGTGGACAGTTCTGAAGAACTAAAATGAGCAACAAAAATAGTACTGAAGCGTGCCAAGAAATGTGTAGAAAATGGCAGGCTCTTGTTTTAACATTTATTATAAACTGGTAAGTATAATGCACTTTGGTCTAGCGTACTGTTTCTAAATAAAATTTAAATTTTTCTAACTTTTCTTTGTTTTATTCAACTTACTTTAACAGCTTTGTTCAGAATTAAATCCTCTAAAAGTTTTATGTGTTTATTACCCATCTAAAAAGGTTATGGCACGTCAAACATAAAAAGCAGGTTTCTTGATACGGTTCTGGGACCTATATTGTTTGATTTTTTAGGTCAAAAAACCCAAGAAATCACTAAATTCTGTCCCTGTTAATTAACACCCTAAAAATGTAGTATAATCTCGTTTCACAGAGGTAGCTGAAATTCAAGCAAAATCTTTCAACAGCAGTAACTGTTTCCATATTTTCAAAAATAGATCAGTTTATGAAAGTCCCAGGAGAACTTTGTGATATATCTGTACACCTATATACTTTATTCAGTCATATTAGAACCTGCATCATCAGTTGTATATAAGAAATATTTATATAAAAATACATATCAAACATAAAAATTTTTAAATTAAAATTAAAATTACAATAATATATACAAAAAAATATGAAGTCATTTAAATAAGATAAATAGAAAATTTCTACTATAAATTATTTATATACATTATGATTATATCTTTTTTTTATCTAAAAACTTGCTTGCCATTTATTACTGATTTTATAAGAATGTCATCTTCATTTTCTGGAAAAGAATAAAAAGTTGGAAATTCTTTTGTATTTATATATATATATAAAATCTCTCCAAAATGCCCAAACGTTTAATATTTCTTGACTTCTACTATTTCCAAATTTGTCCGAATATCAGATACAGTATGTTTGTTATTAATACGGTGGTCAGCAACATTAGAGAAACTCAACTTATCATTTTCATAATTTCTAATGTCTTCTAAAAATGTAGTTTTAAAAGACCTATTAGTTTTACCTTCATATATATATATATACACACATGGTCACAATCATAACACTTTATTTTATAAATTCTGCATGAAGTCAGTGGGATTGTTATTTTTTAATATTTTATTATATGATTGTCTTGTATACTGGTTTAAATTTACTTTTATCATAAATATTAGTTATATTTTCAACAACAATATCAGTGGGTAAATATTTTAAATAAGCTGCCAATTTTTTGTGTATCTTATACCATAAGAGTTGTACTATAATTAATTTTTGAATTTTGTTTTTTATGCATATATTATCAATTAAAGAAAAATTATAACCATTATGTTTAGCAATCTGTTTTATTTCTTTGTTTAATTTATTTTTATTATATTGTGTGTAATTGAACACACAAAACATTGGATTGTTCAAGTAGGTTTTTGATTATAAAAATACAATATACTGGTACAGAGGAATATGGATCTTGTAACTACTGACTTTAGAAAAATCATTATGAATGCAGACCAGGCAATGTTATTATTTAGATTTTATAAGTTACATATGAAACTTCAAAATATAATAATATACTTAATAATTTTTAATAAAATGTGCTTTAAATTAAACATCATCCCTAAATATGCTAGGATAAAGATAAAGAATTCCCAATTTAATAAATGTAAAACAAAAACTAAAAATTTTGCAAAGATTTAGAATGAAGCAGGAAATCAAACATGCATATTACAAAAGAAATTTAATAAATATTAAGTTATATAATAATACACATATCCATTTAGTACAGGTCTTGGGAGTTGTAATGCTTGATTATGTATTTAATTTGATCAAGGCTAACACTGAAATTCTTAAAAATAAATTTTATGAATCCAAATAAGTTAAAATTAATAATTTGATAAAAACTAGAAATAATAATAATTATATTTACAGGAGTTTGGATGATTATAAATTGCAGGAAGACATTGTAACAAATTATTTATATTTCAAAGATGGGTATGTAGATTCAAGATTATTTAATAATAATTGTATTGAGTAGATTAATTTTAATAATGAGACTTTGATGATAAGGTAAAGTTTATCATTACTAATGTATTTAAATTTAATTTGAATGATGGTGAAAAGAATAATGTTATTAAAAATATAGTAATTGATTCTGAAATAAGTATTAATAAAGTAAATCCTGATGACAAAGAACAATTACATACCATCATAGGCAGTAAAATTCATAAAATTAAAAGTAAAAATTTGACTTGCAAACCAATTTCCAAAAATATTAATAAAAAAGTAATTTACCAATTAAAATATAAATTAAATAAGAATAATAACATAATCTTAAAATCGGATAAAACAAAGACAAAAAAAAAAAATCAATATTCTGATGAAACAGTATGTAATAGAAAATAATTTTAAAGAAATAAATGATCCCACTAATATATTTCTAAAAATAACTAAAAGTTTAATAAAAAAAATACCGTAATATTTTTAATTATAAAAACTTAAAATATAATTTTAGATTAAACCCATTTAAACCAAGTGCATCAAAATGAATGGGACTCCCAAAAATACATAAGCCTGGTATCTGTGCAACCTTTGATAGATTTCACAACTTCTCCATCGTATATTATATCAAAAACAATAGATAAAATACTTAGGATAAAAATTAATTTGGATTATAAATACAATATAGAAAACAGATTTGAATTTGTAAATGAATTAAAAGCTCTAACAAATGGAGAAAAAACTAGAAAAAACTGGTAAGTTACGATATGTACCCTAGCATACCCATAGATAAAACAGCTCAAATAACAAAAAACAAATTAATATACAATAATGAAGACCTGTTGTTTATTGATAACATTACTATTGTTATTACTTTAAACTTAATTTTAAATATATTCAGGAAAATACTTTACCAATGGTTTTCCATTATCAGCTATCATGTCTGAGATTTATTTACAGGATTTTGAAGATAAAACTATTTATGGCATTATTCATACGCATGATATCCTATTATGACTAGGTATGTTGATGATGTTTTTGTAATTAATTTATAATCCCATTATAAACAATGAACATTTAATAATTTTGAATAAAATTAATTCATATTATAACAGTTTTAATTATACTTTTGAAATTGACATAAGTAGAAAAGTAAATTTTCTAGATGTTAATATCAAAATTAACAAAAATAATCAATTTATAATGTCAATATATATGACACAACCAATAAAACTACAATACAAAGAGCAATTAATTTACACTCTATGTAATAAAAATAAAAGTAAATTAAAATAATAAACATAATGGTTATAATGTTTCTTTAATTGACTATACAAAAAAAAATTCAAAAATTAATAATATTACAACTCTTATACCTATAAATTATACACAAAAAATGTGACATATATTAAAAATATTTATACACTGATAATGTGTAGAAAATATAACTAATATTTATGATAAAAGTAAATTTAAATCAGTGAACAAGACAAACAATCGTATAACAAAATATTTAAAAAGTAACAATCACACTGACATATAATTTATGCGGAATTTATCAAATAAAGTGTAATGTCTCTTAAAACTAGAATTTTAGAAGACATTAGAAATTATAAAAATGGTAAATTGAGTTTATCTAATGTTGCTGACCAGCTTATTAATAAATTACAAACATACTGTATCTGATATTTGGACAAATTTGTTAATAGTGGAAATCAAGAATAGCAAAGTTTGGACATTTTAGATTTTATATATATAAAAATACAAAAGAATATCCAACTTTATCAACTTTCAGACTTTTTATCCTTTTCCAGAAAATGAAGATGACATTCTTATAAAATTGGCAACAGATGGCCAGCAAGTTTTTAGATAAAAAAAAGATATAATCATAATGTATACAAATAATTTAATTCATAATAATTTATAGTAAAATTTTCTATTTATTTTATTTTTAATTATGATGTGATATTTACATATATGTAGTTTATTTAATTGACTTCATATGTTTTTGTATATATGATTAAAATTTTAATCTTTTAATTTTAATTTAAAAATTTTTATGTTTGATATGTAATTTTATATAAATACATCTTATATATAACTCTTGATGCGGGATCCTGCGAAAGTGCTTTAGGAATAAAAAAGAAAAAAAAAATAAGTGCCATTTTATTTATTTTGTAATTCTGTACTTCGGGTGTTCAAAGTTTGTTTTTGATTGTAAAAATACAATATAATGATACAGAGGAATATGGGTCTTATAAGTACTGACTTTAGAAAAAAAATTAAAATAAATAAATAAATATGTATATATATATATATATATATATATATATATATATATATATATATATATATATAGCTTACTGATCAAAACATACACCAAACTAAAGCATATATGCAGATTACGAAACTACAAAGACGACTGAGAATGAATAAATCAAGTAGTGGTTCATATTTACTCCATATAAAATGTTCACTGACAAATCTTCATAAAAAATCCTGAAGTAACCTATAAACAGAATTAACAACTTCATGATTTTTTAATCTTCAGTTTGTCTATCCACTGTACATCAACTACTTATCAAAATTTTGCACAACTAATCAGTAAATATTTTAAATTCCAATTCAATCTAACAAAGCTACAGAATTATAATAATAAAATAAACATGAATTTATTTGCATATGTAATGCATCTATGCATTATTGTGTATACATATATATAATCCTATACACATAACCAGTTAAAAAAATCTAAAAAATACAACCACAAACAAAAAATGTCCACTAACTATTTATGTCAATTAAATATTACTTTGAAAAACTAAATACTTGTTTTACTTAATTTATATTATGCTATACTATAAGAACAGTATTTTTTCCTAATTTTATTATTTTTTTTTATATCTATTATTAAAAATAAGATAAATTTGCTTTTGCACTTACTTGTACCATTCCTTCCTTAGTTGTTAAGATGAAGATCGATTTTGCTTTTTTTAACGGAAAGAAAGGGAAAGATAAATCAAATAAAGAACAAATAAATGTCTTACAAGCAGAATAGGAAAGAAAATTAAGAAAAAATAAATGATTCAAATAATGACAACCAGTATTTTATGAAATAAATGAATAGGTTGTACACATCATCCAGTTGACAGAAGCTCCAGTGAAGGTTGCTGCAAACATCAAATTTACACTAACAGAAAAAAACAAAAATAATGGAAAGCATAGACTGCTTTCACACACAATAATGTATAAAAAAAATTAGTCAATGAAGAGTAGTAATACGTTATACATAATACAGCAAAAAAACATATAATCAAAAATATTCATTAAGCGTTTTCCATTGTATTCAGTTTTCCAGTACATCAAAAATTTAAAGCATTAGTGGAATATTTGCTGTAGATAAGATAATCTAAAACAAGTATTTAAAATAATTTTAAGTAAAAATCTTCTCCTTTGTTTTAAATTTTGAGTAGATTTATAATAAAAATAATTTTATGAGATTATATTGTTCTACAAGAAAAACCACTTTAGATCATATTTCAGAATTTGGATATCAAATCAAGATTTAACACAATGCAGGTCGGTATGGAATAAAAAACAAAAGCATAAAAAGTGCTATCAAAATTACAGTCCTGAGCAAGATGACAAAAATTTCACCTCTGATAATTCATCAAAAACCTAGAATGACTCAAAAATCAATACTATAAATAATAAAATTAAGTGGATTGTAGAAACCAACAGTAAAAATCCCATTCAATGAACCATTCCCATAAATTAACCGAATAATTCTGATGATATATATTTGGAAGGGTAACTGCATGTTATTATAATTTATAGTTAATGACCATAGCATCAAATTATTCCACTTAGAGTAAAGCAAAACACACACTTCATTTATCCCACTGCACATCACTGTATCTATCATTTACAAATGCTAAAAATTAAAAGCTACTACAGAATCATGTAAGTGGAAGTAACTAATATGAAATTTAGATTATCCAGTTTAACAAGATACAATTATTAATAACAAAAGATTTAGATACAAGTCTGTACATACAACTGTAAGTGTTGTTCAACCTTGATGCAATCTTGTTTAAGAAATTTCACTGTAGCGGAAACCTCATCACAGTTCTTATGTTCATTTTGAAAAGTCTTGTATTCACTCCTGACTCCATTTATTTCTTCAATTAACTTATCTTTTGACATAATGCTAGAGTTCAAACCTATTATTTCTTTGCTTTTATCAGAGAGAATTTTCTCTAATTCTTCATTTTTTACAACGAGAGCTGTTATTTCAGAAGTAGCTAATTCTATTCTTTTTACAAGAGAAGCATTCTTTTCATTGATTTCAGAAATAATGATTTTATTTGATGCTTGTAGATTTTTTAGTTCGTGCACTTCCTTCCTTAAATTCTCAGAAACCTTTTTTTCATTCTGCAATACAGTAATTACAATGAATCAATGAGAAGAAAGGGAAAAACTATGAACTCATGAAAACAGAAATCTTAAAAAATTAACATGTTGATATTAAGAAACTTGAAACAAATGTTAAAATTAAACATCACATAGCAGTAAAATGGAGTATAACTTTTATTCTCCAAATATTCTTGGAGCTTTCAACATAACACAGAGGAATTAAAACACTGAAGGAATTTAAAAATTGACTGTGGATGAAGAGATTTGTTCAGAGTACAAAAAAATTCCAAGATTATATTTTATTAGATTTTTTTCAGTATACTTATTTTACCTTATGGGAATTGTCTATGCACAAAGCAGTATTTTATTATTTAGATAACTGCCGGCTTTTTAAGTAATTTCATAAATTTTAGTCTTATTCACTCCCTGGTTTATAAAAATCACTAAAATATTTGTTCGAAAGTTTTATCACAATTTTTATTTTATTAATTCAAAATTTAAATACAGAAATGAAAAAGTCATAATTTCTAAAATTTTAAATTTTTTAGTTGATTTATAACAAAAATCATTTTATGAGATTATATTGTTCTACAAGGTTTACACTTTAAATCACAATTAAAGTGTTTAAACTTAATTATAAGTTTGTAGAACTTGTAATGTTCGAAAATTATGAATGAAAATAATGGTTTATATAAAATTTTCATTTTTCAGGAGCAAACCTCTACCAGCAAAAAAGTACAAAAAACCTATAATCAATTGTAATTTGAATAATAATTAAATGATAGAAGAAATTGGTAATAATAATTACTAAATTTGTAAGTGGAAAATAACAATAACAAATCCTAATAATAAATGATTAGTGACTATTTCTACTAAGAATTTATCTAAATAAAACCTATACATTTATCTGATTTTAGTATACATTTAATTTTTATTATACATTTTTATCTAATTCATAGCACTTATCTGTAAAGTAGTGATGAAGAATATTATAGAAAGGGTTTAGGGAACTTATACTAGTAAAGTATACCTCACAAGAACAATTCACTCACCTGTATAAGGATGCATACAATCACAGAACAATGAGCCCAGGTATATTGCTGTTAATCTATGTTTATAAAAAAAGGTTAAAAGAGACCAGTTATCTACATAATTCCCATAAGTAGCTTTTCTTGTATGACATTATGTAGATACCTTTATTAAAAAAAAATATGGACGAAGTGATTTCAGAACGGATTTAAAACTTTTCTCCAAATGTAACAACTATTAAGTTAAAACTTAATATTCTATTAAATCCGTTCATGCCTCCACGTGGTTCATCTGGATAGCTTACTAGAATATTGGAGTAATCTAGTAAATGAACTAAATCGAAATCAAACTTGCATTTTTCATTTCTCATTATCGCCTCTCTAGATAACATCTAGAGCTGTATCTCGGGAGAAATCCTACCAAGGTTGACTACCTTCGACAGTCAAATATGGAAGAAAGTCTTTTAAGTAAAAATCTACCGCCTGGTATAAAAAAAATCCAGGAAAGACTGCAATCGGATTTGGTAGGCAGTCACTTAGAAGATTTACAAGATGGATCGGAGCATCTCCTAGAAAAACCCTTAAATTCTGAATGTGAATTAAACTCAGAACCAGGATCGAACAGGAAATTAAAATTCAAACGTATTAATTTTATGGCTATACATAATATAAATTCACTTACAACTGTAGGTAAACTAAAGATGTTTACAGATATTTTCCACAAAAATAAGATTTTAATCGTTGCATTGCAAGAAATGCGAAATTCTAGTCAAGAACCTTTCAAATCTCAAAATTACAGAATATACAACAGAACTTCTGGAGAACGTGTAATGAAACAGTGTCCACAATTT
Organism: Lycorma delicatula; assembly: GCF_047948215.1. NCBI lineage: Eukaryota > Metazoa > Arthropoda > Insecta > Hemiptera > Fulgoridae > Lycorma > Lycorma delicatula. The sequence continues at coordinate 115,037,747 of NC_134455.1, read as the reverse complement.
GGAACAGGATTTATGGTTTGATTAATTTGAAAATTATCGACTCTGTAATTAATTTTAATCCGATCTCTTCTCGAATTGCTTCTTTAACTATAAAAGCTTCCAATAAGCAGTATAACGCACACGCGCCTACTAATGATAAAAACAACAAAATATTAAATAAATCCGAAGTCGAAGAATTCTGGGATTTATTAGATCAAACGATTAATAATGTAAATAAAATCTACACAAAAATTTTACTGGGAGATTTTAATGCACAATTAGGCAAAGAAAAGAAGAATTGCGATATTATTGGTAAATGGCCCGCGCAAAAACGTACGAACAAAAACGGAATCAGATTAATAGAAATTTGCAGAAATTACGGTTTAATCTCCAAATCGACTTATTTTATGAGAAAACCTAATAAATTAAAAACATGGAAGCATCCAGACTGGAAGAAAGGCCAGTGGGAAAAATACCAGTTGGATCACGTCTGTATGGATAAATTTGTATATAAAGAGATTCAAAACGTTAAAGTATTAAAAGGAACAGACACCGGATCTGATCATTATTTAGTTAAAATCAAAATAAAATTTATGCCTACAAAACGGAAATTAAACAAAAAGAATAAACCAAAAAGAGAATACGATTCTTGCAGATTAATTGGAAATTCTAATTATAAAAATTTAACTGAAATTCTTGTAGAATCTGATTTGGATAAAATTATTCCAAAATTAAAAGATATAGCAAAAAAGGTTTCACCTATAAATCCTAGGAAAAAACACCAGTGGTGGAACGAAAATTGCGATAAAGCCGTAACAGATAGGCATAATGCTTGGTTGAAATTTCAAAGCGATAAATCTGAAGAATCTTATTGTAATCTTATTAATCAACAAAAAATCGCATACAAAATTATTCATAATGTAAAGAGAGAAAATCAAAATAATTTAATTAATCAAATTGAACAGGACTTTAAAAAAAATAATTTTAAAAGTTACTATAAACTTATAATCGGTTACAAAAATACGAAGCTCCAACATTAATGCTTAAGGATAAATCTGGTAAAATTGCACATAATAATAAAGAAAACGCGGAAATCCTTGCAGAAGCTTTTAATAAGCTTTTGAACTGCGAAGAACCGAAAGATTTACTAGAAATAAAGTGTTAATACAGAAATTAAAACGCCAGAATCAAACAGAAAACCGCCGACTTATAAAGAAGTAGAAAATGCACTTAAAGAACTTAAAAATAATAAAGCAAGCGGAGAAAAGCAAACGTTGCAGAAATGCAGGATAATAAGTTAAGAAATCTTTGCATAATTCTCTGGTTAAAATTTGGGAATCCGAAAAACTTCCAGAACATTGCATGACTGCTATTATCCAGACAATTATTGTGTAATTTCGTTATTAGACTGTAAGTATAAAATTTTATCTAGAATTATTTACAATAGAATTAAGGACCAACTAGAAAGCAAGCTAGGCGATTACCAAGGTGGTTTTCAGCCTTGGCGCAGTTGTCCAGATCAAATTATTACTTTGAAATTACTTATAGATATTTATAATAGAAAGCAAAAACAAATGATTATTTCTTTTATTGATTTCAAAAAAGCGTACGATTGCATACATAGGCCTTTGATGTTAAAAATTCTAAGAAATCTCGAATTGGATCCTAAATTGGTAAATATGATCGGTTTAACATTGACAAATACAAAATCTAAAGTGAAGTTTTGTGGCAAATTTTCCGAACCTTTTTACATAAAATCCGGACTGAGACAAGGCAACGGACTTTCGCCTTTATTATTTAATTATGCACTAGAATTTCTGATGCGTGAATGGTTTAAAATTAATCCAAAAAATATTCACATAGGATACCAAAAGAGATAACTTAAACTTAAATTACCTAGAATTTGCCGACGACAGCTTTCAGCTAATAGTATCGCAGAAACCAGAATACAAATAACAAGTATAGAAGAAATTGCGAATAAAATTGGACTTAAAATTTCTTATGAAAAGACTAAAATGATGGCTATAGATCCTTTAGTTATTAATTCTGTGAATATTAATGGAAACAAAGTAGAACTTGTAGAAAAATTTAAATATCTTGGAGAGATCATTACTTGTAATTGTAACGAAAAACAAAATTGGACCGAAAGACTTAATAAATTATTTAAAGTGCTACAAATAACCAAAAATACTTACAACAAAAAATCGCTCTCGATTAACACTAAAATTAGACATTACAAAACTGTGGTTAAACCAGTAATTACTTACGCGAGCGAGACTTTATTTAGATTAAATCAGAAAAATAGGACTGAACCTTTACTTAAAAGTTGAACGCAGGATTCTTAGAATCTGCATAAACAAAAAATATAAACACGAAAATCAGTATAGATTATTGCCTAATAAATTTCTGTACGAAAACTTGGAATCCTTAATTGATACTATGAAAAAGAAGCAAATTTCTTTCTGCACACACTTGTTAAGATTACTGCAGGATAGGATTACTAAGAGAATTATCGATCATTTTGGTCTTTAAAAAATCCGCCATTATGGATCAAAGAAATTAAAGACGTGCAAGAATTAAATTTGACTTATGAAGATTTACTTAATAAATCCGAAAAATTAAAATTTGTTATTAAAGATCCAAATACCAACTTTAAAGTAAGAACTTTTAATTATACAAAAAGGATTTATTCAGAAGACGAGCGTAAAGCAAGATCATTAAGAATGACTAAATATTGGGAGAAAGTGAAAGCTAAGAACTTACAGGCCAAAAGATCGGCAAAAAAGACTTGAATTATCCTGACACTAAAGTGGTCCTTTGCGGCCTTAAAAGTAAAAAAAAAAAAAAAAAAAAAAAAAAATATAGATATACATATATATGTTTGAAAAACATCTATACAGGAAAACTGTGGCAAAACAAACTGATCAGGATATTCAGCTGAGGAATAAACAGCTGCACTATGAATTGTTAATACTTCTTTACCCATCATGAATTATCCACAAAGTTTTCCAGACAATAGAAATTATTTTTTGAAATAAAATTAAAAGAAAAGAATTATCTAACATAGTTTCTGGGGGAAACTGAAGAAAATTAACTGAACCTAAAACAAATATTTGATTTGCACTTCACAAAGTTCAGTTTAAACACTTATGAAACAAGTGTAACCACAATTTTATAACTAACAAGAATTTTAACTAGTTCAGTTATGTAATCTAAAATTTTTAATCTACAAAAAACTTGTCAAAGACAAAACAGGAAGTCCCTCATGTATACCAATCTATGCTTATAAAATAATTAATACTACTAATAAAATAAACCATAAGTAATAATACCATAAAATTTTCCTTAATATTTTCTAATTCCATCTTCAATATTTCAGCAAGATTTGCTTGTTTCCTTAATTCCTCAAATTCAGAGGAAAGTTTATTCAGCATTTCTTCTTTCAATTTAAGACAAGACAACTATAAAAAAAATATAAATAAATAAAAGTTTTATATAACCAACCAAGAATGTAAATAACAGCATCAAATAATGGTAACAATTAAAATCAAATCACTATTATAACATGGAATCTTTAAATCTTGATCTTTATAATCAGTATAAGAACTAGAGATTTACAGAACTGAAAAAATTTTTTTTTTTACCTTTAATTTTTGAAGTATGTTTATTTTTTAAAAGTTCAGGTCAACCAAAAAAAAAAAAAAAAAAAAACAAGTTTGCATGAAAGACGTCACATGTAAAACACAGGCTAGAAATCTGAATCTATGTAAAAATAAGAAAAATAATATACAGAAGTGTAAAATAACTCCCACAGAATTTGAACTAAGGGCTCTTGGAATGCAGACATATACATTATTTTGTCCAAATTATAACAGATTTTTTTTTAATTTTCATGCAATATTTTAAATATAAAAATGATGTATGAAATGGGTGCACGTGCAGATAGAAAAAAAGGATATCCTTAATAAAATAACAAGGATCATCAAAATTTGTAACTAATCACATATTGGTTGATTACAAATTATATAAATTCATGAGTTGAATTGAGAGAATCTACTTATTTTTAAATCTGTAAAAAAGAAGCACTTTTCACATTTTAATTCATAAATACACAGTATTTCTACCTGTTCATTCTTTAAATTTATTTCTTCCAAGCAACCAGAAATATTTAATTGCAATTGTGATGTACAAACATTATTTTCATTAAGCTGCACAGTTAACTCATTAATTCTATCAGCCATACGCTTATTTTCTGATTCCAGTTCTAATAATTTATCATCCTTCTCTTTTAACAGCAGATCTGTCACCTCTTGACCTAGATCAACACCTGCTTGAAAGCTAAAAGACGAATCATTAACATTAGTAGTATCCTTCATGGATTTCATTTCATCTAATATCTTTTCCTGCTCCTGAAACAAATAAGCATAGATGATAACATATGTTATAATATGAACAATTATAATCCGTTTATAATAAGTGAGGAAATCATAAAACTAAACCATAATATAAACTAAATAATAAAATTAAGATTATAAAAACTAAGCATAAGATATATGACCATCTTATTTTATTAATCGTAATGAGTAATTTTATTAATCGTAATCATTGAACTCAATAAGCCATGAAAAATCTTTCATTTTGGATAAAACATTCTTGAAATATGAAATAAGCGGTGGATTTCATGTGGTAGGTAATCAGCGTGTATTGTTTCTAAACCATGAAAATATAATGTAAGATATAATGTAAGTTAGTCTTCTTAGTGTAAGTTTTAGAGTTGGAAAACTTACAGTTGTACAAATTCCACATTAGATTCATTTTAAATTTTACATCATACAATGATTACAACATTTTTATCTGTATGATATATATAACAATGTGTTCCTTAATAATGAGCATTTTCTCCAGTCAAAATACCTTGCATATACAGTAGAACCTCTAATAACCAGGATTCAATTTCCTGAGGATCCAGTTATCCGGGATCTTCATAATAATAGAAATAAAAAAAAGAAACAATGTAGGATGCTGTATTAGGCCAAACATACAGTACTATGTTATTCTTTGTAAATGTTACCCTAAACAGCACTCTACTACAGTAGAGTAATTTGACCGCATTGTACAGTACATATTACTGTACTACATATATTGAAACAGTAATGCAGTTTAATTCCATAAACATGAGTAAACATGTGTTATGTTGAGTAGACATGACAGAGACATGAAATTCTGAGAATTTTTATCAGCTTTTGAGAATTGTTATCCCCATTACCAATATATTCTAATGACTTGACTTGAGTACAACACAGAGTACAGGCCTACTGCACATACAACGTATAATGACCTTGAACGGCTCTCCACTCACGCGTCTGTTTTACCTAGTGCTTCAATCACACCATTTTATGTTCATTTGCTATCTAGTGTATGTAACACTGTAGTTTGTGTTTGGTACTGTACTACATGAGTAAGTTTGTTGTACTTTCCATGGACCAAAAAATGGCAATTATAAATCATGCAGTGGACAAAAGCGAAAGCGTAAAGAAACTCAGTGGGATTTGAAATTGGTGAACCAACACTCAAAGATCTTATTAAAAGGAAAAAGGTAATTTTCAATTTTATTTCAAGTGCTGACTCTACATTTGCTTTTTCATCAAGAAAAACTATGAAAAATTCTACGTTATTGGATCTAGATGCCATTATTTTTTATTTGTTTAAACAAAAACATGCTGAAGGAGTCACTATATCTGGACTGATGGTAAGTGAGAAAGCTTACTTTTTTCATAAAAGTTTAAATATAAATGAAGCATTTTCTACTTCAACAGACTGGCTACACAAATTTAAAAAATAACATGGCAGTAGACAATTAGATATTCAAAGGGAAAGCCTTTGCAAGTTTAGCAGCTGCAACTTCATTTAATGAATTAGATTTCTTAAAAAAAAAAAAAAAGTTCAATCTTACTCCAGAACAAATATGGATAATACAGATGAGAGTCAAGTCTATTATGGAAATCTATGCTAACAAAAATTTGGTTGCCCACTCAGAAAAGTCTACCCCTGGACATAATTCTAGTAAGGAAAGGCTCTAGAGTAAGGTAACTATTATTAGCTGCTCATATGCATTGGGAACACAAAATCAAATTGACTGTTATTGGTCAAGCAAAAAAGCCTAGATCTTTTAAGAGCACTCTTGCAGTTTCTTACTTGCAATTATTATCACCATCCTTAAAACCTTGTTTTTAACAAGTTTGTCCCATCAGTTCATTAATACCAGAAAGAAAAACATCTTCCACCCAAGGCAGTCCTGTTACTAGATAATGCTCCATGTCATCCTTCCGAATCCAGTCTTATTTCTAAAGATGGACAAATTTTTGTTCATTACCTTCCACCAAATTTAACATCTTTGATGCAACCAATGGATCAATAAGTGTTAAGCAGTTTAAAATGGAGGTTCAAAAAAATATTTCGTTTTCTTTTAAAAGAAAACTATGCTGCATCAATGAAAGGTATTTTAAAAATGTGGACAATAAAAGATGAATATTTACTGTTAGTGAGGCCTGGAACAGTTTGCCATCCAAAACCTTAAAACGTTCATGGTCAAAAATATTACAATCTGACGATTTTGGATTAGAAATACCAGAAGATGAAATCGATTCCTGCCTTGAAATTGTAAAATTTATTCCAGATTTATTAGACAGAGAAGATGTAAACGAGTGGTTGGGCAATGACAAAAACGAAGGCTTTGACCAATAATGACATTGTTGTTCATCAAAAGTCGTCCCTTCTAAGCTGAAGAGAATGATTCAGAAAGTGACATACGCAAAGATAACTTGGATAAAAGGGGTAAAAAAATTAAACCTTTAGAGCTTTGGAAGCAGTGAGAATTGGTTTTGAAACAACAGAACTGTGAATTTAATAAAATAATAACTTTGAGAAATATGAGAACAGAAATTAGAAAAATAATGATAAACACTAAAAAACAAAAATTGATAAGCAATTATTTCTCTGTGTAAATATTTTTTAATTTTTTTTCAAGTACTGTAATTTGTAATGCTGTATACATACTAATACATACTAAATTTGTATTGGATCATAATTTTTATTAGTAAAATATTTTGTAAAGTCAAAACTAAGTCTTCATGTTTTCTATGGAAGCCTATATAACATATTAGTTTTACAATAGTCTTAAGTAAGTTAGGAACTTTCTTTATATAAAACTAATCATCTCTATCTAGATTTCAAGAATCTTATGGCCAATGTAGAAATTAAAAACACAATTTCCATCAACCGTGTTTTTCTCCGGAGTTACGCCACCACGCCATTACCCTGGTGGAAGTTCTAATGTAACATGAATACTGTAATACAATAATATAATAAACGTTATAATTGTACATTAAATATAAAATAAACAATTAAGAAATTCCTAAAATCAATTCCAATCATTTATTACTCTTCTCCAGCTCTCACATATATCTTCTGGATTATATAAGATATACCTGTACAATATATTAATATACATTCTACTACTAAACACTAGTAATTAACGTGATACAAATCATAAATACTGAATTAAGTCAAAATCTTAATAAAACGGTGATTCAAACTTAACATATATGCCTTCCTTTTCTGTCTCTCTTCTCCATGTACTTCATTAACTTTTCTCAGTAATCATTATAAGCCATGTAAGTTCAACCTTTATTTCATCAACATGATTTCCATAAGTTGTCCAAGTCCATGTATATATTTATGCTAAATGCTTTAAATCTTTAACAGTTGTAGATGACCTGACATGTCATAATAAGATACTTCCAAAAATAACCATAGTTTCTCATGGCTTATTGAGTTCAGTTTATGCAATGAAAGTATTCTATAAAACATTACAATTTATAAAATTGATGGTCATACATCTTATGTTTAGTTTTTATAATTAGTTTAATGATTTAGTTTAGTTTTGGTTTCCTCACGTGTTATAAAAATAGACATAGCCATCCTTAAGAATAACAAGCATTCCACACAAAGTTTTTAGGAAAGAAAGTAGTGAAGTGGTTTCCCATTACCTTCTTCACAGAGTCAAATATATGGTTGCTATCACCATACTCAAATCACTGAAATTCAAATGATATTCAGCCCATCAAATGAACATATGTACTGTTCACCACAGTGACTGGATGCATGATGAACATAGTTACACTTGTTATTTTTTTTTTTTTTTACCTATATCATAGCCTTAAAAAATACTGGAAGAGATAATGTAAAGCAATCAATAATAATGTAGCCCTTACCATTGTGAAATTATTTTTTTCTACAAACTTCTTCAACTTAGCATGGAAACCATACTCTAAATCTGAAAATTTAGAATCTTTTTTTATGAACAATCCCACTTCATAGTACTGAAGTTAACAAACTCTTCTACCCAACACTGAGTCTAGGCAAATGCAGTTCCTACTTTCATAATTATTCAGATTGATTGATTATGGATGATACTGCTACAACGTAGCAGGGAAACATTCCTGCTAAATCCCTTCAACATCTAACTTCACAATTATTTATTTTATTTAATTCATTGGAAATCATTTAATATTAAAAATGAACATCCATAATGGATGGATGAGAGATTGGCGATCAGGAATTGGATGGATGGGAGATTGGCGATCAGGAATTAGATGGATGGGAGATTGATGATTAGTGGATGGGTGATCAGGTGATTCGATAATGGATGATTGATGATGATGATGATAATAACAACAATAATGTTATAATGTCAGTCAAATGTAAACAATATTAAAAGTTAATTGACTGAAAACTGAAAATCAGTGCAGCACAACTTTAAATACAAGAAAGAATAGTTTCATTAATTTATAGTAAACAAGATCTGGACATAAAGTTTGAGATTTTCTAGTAATTATGCTACCTGTTTTTTAACGTAATTATATCCTAAACAAAAGACAGCCACACAAGAAAAGGAGTTTTCTTGGAGCAGCAATTTGAAATGAAAATTGTTATTCACAACACTGTTAAATAAGTGAGCTACTGTTTGAAAAGAAAATATTTTGGTTGTTTATTTGTAATTAATCATAAATGATTAATGATGCATAGGGTTATTTGATTTTTTAAATCTCAAAAAAAGTTTTTTATTTATATATTTCTTTAAAAACTGTACCCATAGTTTAAAAATACATGCGGGGTCCCATAAAAAATCCATCTACCTCAGCCAAGTACATCTCATAGGGTTACTATAAATCAGGACACATCAAACCACCAAACTAAAAGAACTACAATGAAATGTATTGCTCTCTGCATTAGCTTAATGAAGAAGACAACAGGAGAACACTCTTTATTTTCCTTAGTAAACATGAAATCTGAATGCTTATTTATTAGGAGAGTTGTGCAATTTTCAACTGTAATTTATTATCTGTCAGATCACACAAAAACTGTTTGTAATGGTACAGACCACAAAGAAACAGATAAAAGTCATTAAACCTAAAATAAAAAAAATCTGATAATCCAATATCTGGGAGACCATTATCAGGGAAGAACAAACTCGCATGTTCCTCACCTGGCAAGAGACCTGGGACTGCAAGGCTTATCCTTCTGGTCAGACTCTGGACAGAACGGCAGTATGGAGAGATGGAGTACAACATGACAGTTTTTAATGGGTCACGGGTACTGCCATGCTTATCTCAATGCCATATAGGAAGCATCATTCCCTGTTTACCTGTATTGCCCTGGTGTTTGGAACAATAGTGAGCACACACTTTTCAAATGTGCTCAGCGAGTGATAGATCAAAAGACACTAGAGGCAGATTTTAGAACACCGAACCTTCACAATGTGATAATACTCTGGAATCTGAGCAGCTGGGAGAGTGTGACCTGATCCTTTGGAAGCACTCTTAGGGCCAAGAAGGGCGACCTGGATAGTCCTGACCAGGTGAAAACTAGGTAGTGGCCTTCTCAAGATAGAATAGGAGGACTCAGCCTGACGTATTGTGTAAAACTGTTCCGGGTTGAGTTCTGGTAGAAAGGGGGGTGGTTTTGGTTGGTAGTATACCTAATGGCACTTAATTTTATAAAATTTGTAAAAAATAAGCTATAAATGAATTATATTGATTTATACAATATGTTGATTTAAACATATTATTTATTCATAATGTGACTGTTATTAAATAAATTCATATTATTTAAAACATGAATGTATTAAATTTAAAATATATACTTATTTAAAATGTGAAAGTATTATTTTGTCATCACCTGTGTAATATACATGTAGACACATAATAGTACAGTATGTTTATCATCTCAAGATGAATTACAATACTTACAAAATATTTTTCTTGAAGTGCATCATACTGGTTCTTATACTGAATATTTTCTTCTTTTAGTTTTTCCTTAAAAATGTCATAATCTACGATCGTTTGTTTCATAATAGTTGTCTGTTTATCAAGATCAGATGCCTAAAAAACACCAATTAACTACAGGTAAAACTATAAACAAGCACAAATCACATTATATATTATTACAGATTCTGCCATGAACACCAGAGGCAGTGTTGTAATTATTTTAATTGTTTTTGTTGAATAATCTCACATTTCATTTTAAATTTAACTGCAATCTTTTCCTACCAAAACTAGCATTTAAAAAACAAACAAATGTAAGTTTTTTGTTCTTCCAGATGAGCTGGAATATAATTAGTTTAAATTTTATTATTTATGTCCTGAAAGAACTTATCTTCCAGTAAGATGATGTTTACCAGAAGTTAGAATTCTGCATACATCATTTATTTCTTCAACACATCCCACATATCTAACACACCGAATAACACATTTTTCACACAAATTAGGATTCTAAGGTGAGCTTACACTTACTGAATGCAAGAAATATCACGTCCTGATATGCACATTTTAGTCTTACTGCCCCAATTTTGTCACATGGGAATATCAATAAGCCTACTATATTCCATAAGATTTAAAAAGGAGTGTGCATGATTTGCAAAAGTCAAGAAAATTTACTGAACTTCTTACACAATCAACGGAACCGCTGAAATTTCATCTTTGCTGCTTTCCTCTTCCTCCAAGTCACCAACTGATTCATCACTGATCTTTGATCCATCTTCACCTATCATAACTGCCAAAACATATAACTTTGTCGACTGCATCTTCCCAGATTCTATCTTTATTCCAAAACTCATCTTGCAATTTGATGACATTTTACCAATGCAATGACCAATCATCAAGTGTGACACTTTTAATACCTCTGCCACTAGTTCTCGTAATCTGGTTAATGACACATCACCGGTTGTGTTATTAGATCTGATGTCTTTTAATTTTTGCCCAAGCTAACTCTATGGGATGTAATTTGCACATGTAAGGGGGGGATTCAAATTTCAGAATGACCATGTGGGGCCAGTAGTTTATTAAATGTGTATTCTTTCTCTTTTGGCAGCAATTGTTGTTTCAACAGAAATAGGTCAACTTTCCTCAGTTTCTCATCAGAACAGACCCCATTTGTCTCATAGTATCATGTCTTCTTTTAAAGTTGACTTAACTGGCTCTTTATTTACTTACTTTACATGGTACAGCACGCTGTCCATAGCAAATCCTTATTCTAAATTTAGAATTACTTTCTCTTTTATCTACATCTTGAAATTTGCAGCATTCATTTGCCCATGGTAATCACCAGATGCACAACCTACTTGAAATATTAATGCATCTTTAACAAACCCCTCAGAAGACCTGATGTGGATGATCACAAGTCTGTTAGACGCACTGGTAGTTTTAAGCGCTCCCAAGACATTTTTACTTTGCCAACATTTTTGAAAATTTTAATTGGTATTGGTCCAAGTTTCATCTAAAAAATATATCTTTCTTTACTTCATTCTAACTTGCCTAATTTTCTATAAATATGAACATCTTAAATTAATAATTTCTTGTATTTCCACTAACACCTTACATTTCAAAGCACAGGTCTTCCACGGGGCTTTTTTTAAGCCCCTTTTGGTTAAAATTTTCTGGAGAGTGGTTCTTTTCCAATTAAATTTGATTCGCTCTTTAAGACTGAAAGAAATTTTAAAATTTTCAAAACAACTTTTTCTGACATAGATACTTTCAATTATATTTTTAATAATGTCCTGATGAAAACTATTGATGGATGTCTGCATTACAATAATGAGGACGATTCCTTTTTTCCTGGCGTTGTTAACAATTCACCTTTACTAGCTTGAACTTCTTTTTTTATAGCACTCACACCATCTTTGTGGCAGATATGACACCTTGTGATGTAGGATTTTCTCAGTCCCTCAACAAATAAGACTACTAATAAAAGAGTTGTTGGGTAATGTCATCTTGTTGAAGTAAGAACAAGCATAAAAGAATAATATCATCAGGATGGTGAATACAATCTATGATAGAGAGCAAACATATCCAAACAACATATACATCTATAAGTACTGAAATGAAAAATAATCATGCATGAACAGAAAATACACACTTCTGGGTTCAAATTCTGATCAATAGTTTAAAGACATTTACAATTTAATTTTTTCCTTGTAGTCCTTGAGTCTGCAGTCAAAGTGTTTGGTAATTTTACATAAAAGAGCTTAAGTATTGGATAACCCTTGACCCACAAGACTGAATCAAGACACATTTAACAAAAAAATATGTTAAAAGTGGGAATTATAGTAGTTGTGTGACTTTTAGTTTTTATTGCTTGAAGGTGGCTCTAAAATCATCTAAGAGTCGAAAGGTCTTCTGGAAACCCCAAGCTATTAAAAATTATTATTATTAAAGTGGGGTGAAGAGCTTGTAAAATAGTATTTTAAAAGAGATCTACAATAATTCACACATTTGTTTGAGCTTTTTAAACATAGATAAACGGTCTCTTAAAAGCTTTACGCTCTTATATTTTATTGTAACAAGTTTATTTTACAAGGGTAAATCAAATATAAATGGGGATTTTTGTTCTTAAACGTCTACTGTTAGCAGAACTGGGTCCGCACTTCTAGTATGCTTGGGTGGGGTCATTAGGAGTGGGGAGAGCTGGCCATTCCACATTCCCAACCAATTTCTCAGTAACGCTCAAAATGTTGAAGCAGTAATGCTCACAATGTGCGCAGTGGAGGTGCCCCCCCCACAGCACAATGAATAATTACAAAATTTCTTGCTCATCAAGTTCAAGTAATGGAAATTTTCCGGAGACTAATTGCACAGTTGGGAGACCAAACACTGTCAAGGACTTGTGTGTTTGCCTAGCACAAAGAGTTCAAGGAAGGGCAAAAACAAGTGAAAACTCAAGAACATGATCACCTTCTTGGACCAGCATTATAGATGAAAACATTCATGCGGTTCAAGACATTCTTGAAGAAGATTGACGGGTGAAAGCATCCGAAATTGCAGAATAGGTCGGAATAGGTTATGGGAGCTGTCATGTGATAATCACAAACAACCTACAGTTTCATAAAGTGTGTGCCAGATGGGTCCTTTGTTTTTTGACCACAGATCAGAAGTTGAGATGTTTGTAGGTCTGTCAGAGGCTTACAGCAAGGTTTGCGAAAGAAGGTGATGGGTCCACACTACACTCCCAGTCAAAAGAAGCCAGTATGAAGTGGTGGAGAAAAGGGGAGGCAGCCCCAGTGAAATCCAAGACCGACTGTCAGCTGGCAAGGTTCTTTCAACTGTTTATTTTGACCAGCAAGGCAGTTTGCTCATTGGTTTTTTGCGTGAATGACACACAATCATTGCTGCTTACTACTATGAGCTGTTGAATGAGGTGAGAGCTGCATATCGCCACAAAAGACGAGACCAACTGATTTGAGAGGCCATCCTCCTACACAACACCAGGCCCCCGTACTGTAGCTCTAACAATTTAAAAACTAGAGGAAATGCACTGGACTCAACAATCATCCTCCCTACAGCCTGGATCTATCCACTGCGATTTTAATTTGTTTGGCCACTTAAAGAAGCTCTAGGAGGGCAACAATTTGTTGATAAGGGCGTGGAGGGATTTGTGCACAATTGGCTCCTGATGCAACCAGCTTCATTCTACGATGCTGCAATAAAAACCTTCCTTCTCCCTGGGAAAAATTCTACACCAGGAAACTAAAACAATCAAAATATACAATATCAAAATATCCAGGACAAAATAAAACAATCAATATATGCATATTTAGCATATGGTGATGTTTCATTCAACATAACATTCATCAGTTTACTAAACATTTGGCACCAGTGATTTCAGAACAGTTACAACAGTCAGTAGAAACCACTGTATATTATTACCACTGTACATTCTTTATTAACCATAACATTCTTTGTTTTATGAACATTCTTTCTCCCAGAAAAATAGAAAATTTTATTTGACTATTTAAAATGTTAACAGCTATTAAAAATTGTCTTCATTAGTTGAAATGTTATTAGAGTAATTAGTCATTTCAATTATTTTATTTCTGCAGTAACTTTATTTTTTGTACTAACTCCTTTTCCATAAATTATTTATCATTTAACTCTTAAATTATTAAATTACTTTCTCAAACAGTAATTTTTAACATCTTTTAGTACTTTCCAAAGAATTTGGAAATCATTACTGCATCATATTTATATGATATTTCTTATGCATATATAAGAAATATTTATATACATATGTATAAAAATTGTTTATTGTTCTAGGAGACACAAATCTCAACCAATTTTGACAAAACTAGGTGGAGTGATGTAAACCTACTGGGAATAGGGCCTTATTGGAAATAGAGCCCTATTGTTTTCGAGTGAATCAGTTCACAAGAACCACAGTCAGAGCCAAAAAACAGTGTTTTTGGGTACATTTTCAGTTTTTTCCATCCAAAATTGGTTAAGTTTGATGAAACTTGATAGGATGATGTAAACCTAGTAGAAATATAACCCAATTGATTTTCTAGCGAATCACTTCACAGAAACTGGAGTTAGAGGCAAAAAAACTAGGTTTTGGCGTTTTCATGGTTAACTAAAACCAGAAATCCACACCAGTTTTAGCTTGTTTTATTACTTGTTACTTACTAAATTTATTCAAATTTCCCTTCACATACATTTGTTAATTGGCTATTTATCAATTTTACAATATATTACATTCACAAAATAAAAAGTGATATTAGTTTTATAATATACATTCCCCTCTAAATTAATTCCATGAACAATAATGATTTAACATTAAACTTTAAACAGTTGATAGTAATCTATCATTCTTGGTAAAAACTCCTGTTTTTACAATAATGAATTTGAAATACTGATTTTATTTATAGGATTGTAAAAGATTTAGAGTACAATTTTCATTATCAATTATTACAGTTCCACTTTAACCCAACAGCACTAATTATTGAAAATAAACCATCTTTGAACAAAATAATGATCAAAAACAAATCAAAATTCTTGTCTGTTTCTAAAAGAGAAAGATACTTAATGAACTTACAAATTAAAACAAAAAACCAGCAATCTACAAAAAAAATAAGCATACCTGTTCCTCAAAAAAAAAAATTTTTTCTTGACATTCATCTAATTCGCTCTGTAAATTTTTTATTATGTTTTCACGTACACTAATTTCATCCAAATACTGTTTATCTCCTTGAAACGATGCATGTCCTTCATCAGATTCTATTTCATCTTCCTTAGACAAAATGGATTCCAAATCTTTAATTTTTGAATCTTTTTCTTTTAATTTTGAAGCTAAATCAAACAGACAACAAACTAACAAAAGTTTTTTTCTTCAAAAAACTAAGGAAATTAAAAGAAGAAAAGAAAGTATAATAAATAAAAGAGTTTCAGCTAACCAAATCCCAATCAGCAACAATTGTGCTTGTATTATACTGACCAGAATTTAACACACAGACGGTCCAGAAAAATAATTAATTAGCAATTCATATTAAATAATAATTAACAATTTGTCTTTTCAAACCCAGCATAATAAAGTTGCAAAAATTCCATTTACCTCTTTATACATCAAAGCCTTGGCCAGTAAAAAATTATTAGTTTTGCTACCCAAAACTGATGTATTTAAACTGCAATACTGTTATTTGACATTATTAATTTTGTATAACTTTTAACTATTTTTTTTTTTTACAGGTACCCCAATTACAAAGTTAAGATATTTTTTTATTTTTTTTTACACAAATGTTAAACATTGTGTAATTACAAACTTATAAATGTTATAAGTTTGTAAGTTTAATTTAGTAAAGACCTGCTTTAGTTTGACCATTTTTATTTTGAAAATTAATAAAAGTACCTTAAATCCAAACTTCAATATTAATTGAAGGTTAACAACATTACTGATAAATTTTAAAAGAACCACAGCTATTTTATTTGCAGAACCCAGGTTTAAAAAACAAGAAATTCTCTACATTTAGCTGTCAGTGAAAGAAGTGATGAATTTCAAGGGAAGGAACAATTACGAGAAAAAATGGAGCAGCTATGAGATTGCAACTAAGCGATTTGAATAGACATCAACTAATGTCTTTAATTAACTTATTATAACACACAGATCAATGTATGAGCACAGATTATAAAGTACAGTAATTCCCTGGTTTAATGCGATTTGATTTACGCGATTTTGAATTTGCACAGTTGATTTAATAACACTGTCCCTTGACTTAACGCAGGTCTGGTTTCGAATTAACACGGTCAGAATTACTGTATATAAGGTATAACATAATATTCGTGAAAGAATTCTTAAAAAGGGTTGTTTAAATCCTTTCGGTAAACAATACACATGGACTTATTATACACATGTTATACAATAAAAAATGAAACAGGTTTTCCCTTTCAATAATAGCATACTGAAGTGTGTTAGGTTGGTAATACTGAAGTGTGTTAGGTTGGTAATACTGAAGTGTTTGGTTTATAAACATTTTAATGATCACTTTCATTAGCTATTCAGAGAATATATTGTGTTGTGTTACTCTGTTTTATATTATATTACTGTGCAGTATGTAATTCTGATTGGTTTGTGTTCAAGGCATTATACAAAGGGTACAGTATGTACAATATTTGTAATTTATTGTGAATAATTTACGTATTACCTTTTTATTTTATATTTTTCATGCTTTTAACTATGTCTGACCTTAACGTATGGGAAAGAAAAAGAAAACTATCACTCTTGAGACAAAGACGGAGGTGATAAAAAAAATATGATGATTGTTTATGCAACATTGATATAGAAAATCCTCATGGCATCAAATCAACAGTTCATTCAATAATTAAAAATAAGGATACAATTATGATTGCTGGAAAAAAAAAGTTGTTTCTCTACAGGCTTCACGAATCTCTTATATATGATCTCCTTTAATGGTTGAACTTGCAAAACTATTGAACATTTTCATAGACGATTGTACTCAACATCATATTCCCATGACAACTATTATTATTCGTGAATGAACCACAAAGTTTGCAAGAACTATTAAGACCTAAATACCTAAAAATGCTGAAGATATCAACCTATCCAATGCAAGAAAAGGATGGTTTGAAAATTTTAGAAATGTTCAAACCTGTATAACATTTTGATTCAAGGTGAAGCAACCAGTGCAAATGAAGAAGCTGAAAAATTCAAAAAAGATCGACAAATTTTCATGAAAGAAGGAGATACTCGTCACAGCAACTATTTAATGTTGACAAAATTGCTATTTTTTTGAAAAAGATGAACAGAAAACATACTTTTATCACAAAAGAAGAACACCATTTGCACAGTTTTAAAGTATCTACTTTAAAACTTTTTTACAGTTTAAAAGTATCTTTAGATACTTTAAAACTGTAAAAGGTTCACCTTTTACTTGGAGAAAAAGGAAATTGTAAACACCATGCTTGTATATCACTCAGAATATCCCCATGCTTTTAAAGGAATTAACAAACAATCTCTTCCATGTGTAGGACATCCAAACAAAAAGCATAGATAACAAAGTGAATTTTTTCTGACAGAAGAATTGTTTTAGCCTGCAACTGAAAGATTTTTGCACAAGAAACAATATTGTACACAAAGGTTCTACTGCTCGATAACGTTCCTGGATATCCAAGCTCTGAGGAATTGGGAAGCAATTAATTCACATGTAAAAGTCGTTTTTATGCTTGCAAATACGACATCAGTGAAACAGCCATGTGATCAAGGATGCCACATTCAAGGCTTACTATCTTAAAAACATATTCTCAGATGGTTTCTGCAACTAACAGTTCAAGCAATGAGATCTATGATTTGCAAATGTTCTGGAAAATGATAACATCCTTCATATTGTATGCAATGTTGGCGAAGCTTGGAAGAAAATCAAAAAGAGTACGTTTTGTGGAAAATGGCACAAGCTTTATAAAGATGATGATCAAGATCAAACTGCATTCAATGATAACGGACAAGGAATTACAGTACTATTAAAAAGAAGTTGTGCAACTTGCCAGCATGTAGGGCTCGTAGTTGATGCTGAAGATGTAAATGAACTTGTGGAAGGAAATATACAACTTTTATAAAATGAAGACTTGTTAGCACTAGCTGAGTGGCCAAATGAGCAGATAGATGACAATTCAAGTAGCAGTGACACATCATCATATAAAGGTCATCAAAAATTGACAGTGATTAAACTTTCTTAACAGCCACAATTAACAGTATAAGGATTACAGGAGGCATTACGATACATAAAAAATTTTGTGATTATATTAGGCGATACAAAATTCTACAAGATGGTGCTAAATCAGTTGAAACTATCAGTAAAGCAAAGTAAACTACAGTTATTTTAGGAAACCAAAGCTGAACTAAATCAAAGTTTTTTTTTTAATATTCCTTATTGTATTTAGGTCAACATACGTTTATTTTAAGGTAAATATTTTTTAAAATTATACTGTACTGTGTTATGATATTTCTTTTATACTTTATTATTACTAAATTTTTAATTCATTGTACGAAGTAAGGAATACTATACTTCCTTGAATGAAGTAAAGGACGTATTGTGATCATAAAAAATTTCCGTTTTCAGATTTCAATGGCAATATTCATTTTGACTAGTTTTGGCATGATGTCTGTACGAACAAACATCATGCCAAATCTCGCATAACTCAAAAAGATTAGCCGTAGGATGTTGAAATTTTGGATTTATGACTGTTGTAACATCTAGTTGTGCACATTCCCTTTTGATTGCAATGTCCAACTAAACCTAAAATCAAAAAAACAAATTGGGATTTTGGACTTTTTGTTAACTTAGTAAGCTCTCATTGTGAGCTTTTCAATGATGCATCATAAATAGTGCTTAATTTCATCAGTTTCAGAGTTATGGCCAAATAAAATTTTAATTATTGAAATATTTAGATCTTAGAGGAAGGCACATCGATTCGAATCAGACTTCATCTCTTTTCTTTTAATTTAAATATATTGATTTATTTAATTAATTAATAAATTGATTTAATTTACAATAAATAATTACTTAATAATAAAAAAATATATGAAAAAATTAATTATATTCTTGAATTCTATTCAATTTAAAGTGATTGTTGAAAATTTTTTTTCACTTGTGCGTAATATGCTTCTTACAACTGTTGTTACCAAATATACTATTTCAGATCCATTGACTTAACATAGTAGTATTCATATATTCATGTGATTTGCTGATTAAAAAAGGTTTCGGATTTCTCGTGTGTTGTATAAATAAGTTAATAATTAAACTATTCCAACTCCTGTATACTGGTTACAAATATTAATTTTGACCTTATGGTCTACAAAACTAATATTTTAGCAATTGTGTAACTATCCACTTTTATTAAAAAATTGGAGGAACATATCTCACTTTCAAATGAAATAAGTTTAAATGAAGTACAGCAAAAATGTGTATATGTAATTAATTAAATAGTACAAGGAAGTCATGTAGTGTCCACATCAGATTTTTTTCTTTATTATTTTTTTTTTTAAACTAAAAAACCCAAACAAATAACAAAACCTCATAACAATATAACTAGTATGTACCAAAAAAGAGATTAAGTCTTTAAAGAATAAATGACATTTATAATCCTAGAATCACAAATTTAATGGATAAATAATATTTAATGATATACATCAAATATATCAAAAGAATAAATATAAAAAATTGATCCAATAGTTAGTTCAAGAAGTTAACTTACTTAAAGCTGCTATGGTTTTGGATGCTTCTTCTAGTGATGTTTTCAAATGACAGTTTTCATTCCATTCTTTTTCTAAATCTTCTTCCAGTGATTTAACAGTTTGGTTTTCTTTCTCAGCAGCTAGATGTCTTTTAATAATTGGCGACTGGAATTATGTTATTTCATCATAAAATATTAGTCTTTAAAACAACTAATCTTTATTAGACAATGAATTACAAATTTAATCAAATGTGCATTAACTTCAATTACAAAGTAGAAAAATTAATGTGCAAATTTTTTCTTTTAATTTATAAAATCAATTTTTACAGAATTAAAATAGAACAATCAGCAAATGTTCATATGTTATTATTCTGAAATCTTCGCAGAGGAATGTACAACTACATAATTATTTGTTACCATACATTTCCAAGCTCAATTAATAGTCACTGTTCACCAGTGACTATGTAATAAACAGTTACAAAATAACTTATTTGGAAGTATCACTCACTACTAAACATGACTTGATAAGATGGCAATTACTTGCAACCTTTTCAACATTTAGTAATTGTAAGTAGGAAAACCATAACTGCAACAGATGACAATTTGAAATTGAGCAACTAATCAACACGCATACTTTGCAAATGAATGTACACTAATTCAGCATTGTTATTTATATGTAAAAACTGTTTCAAGGAATTAATTTTTATGAAGTGCATCCAGGAAGAGCTTAATTGTAATGCATTTAGTAGTATATAAGCCCAATCTTACAAAATTTTATACAATGGGACCAATCTGTATCTGTTAACATGAGAAACATTGGGTAATAAAAAAAAAAGTTTTATTCTATCAGATAAAGAAAGAAAACTTAAAGTTCATAGTCACAAATTTGAAAGGCAGATTAATTTTAGAATATATTAACTTCATTAAGAAATGAAATAAATAAAAAAAAGATTCCAAATAAAATAAATAAGTGCTCCATTTCATTTAAAACCACCAATATGTGAAACATAAGTGACAATAATGAAGTTTAGTACTGATAGGCCTAGCCCACCGGGTTGGTCTAGTGGTGAACGCGTCTTCCCAAATCAGTAGATTTGGAAGTCGAGAGTTCCAGTGTTCAAGTCCTAGTAAAGTCAGTTATTTTTACACAGATTTGAATATTAGATTGTGGATACCGGTGTTCTTTGGTGGTTGGGTTTCAATTAACCACACATCTCAGGAATGGTCGAACTGAGAATGTACAAGACTACACTTCATTTACGCTCACACATATCATCCTCATTCATCCTCTGAAGAATTATCTAAACGGTAGTTACCGGAGGCTAAACAGGAAAAAGAAAGTACTGATAGGCCTATTTTTTTTGCATTTTGCAGGTTTTTTTTACTACCTTTGATTTATTGAGATGCAATATAGTAGTGTTACGTATTATTTTAAAGGTACATTTTTTAATTTTTATTTAATATCTATAATTTAACTTAAAACTCAAGCAAATTAGAAATAAAAAAGTAAAAGGATAAAAGTAAAATAATATCAAAAAAAAAATTGTTTTTACAATCAATTAAATGAAGAGTGGTAAATGTAAAGTAAAATTTTGGAGCATGTAAATAATAATGATAAACATTTTTTCACTTTTTTAGTGGTACTACCTAAGACTCCAAAATATTAAATTAAGTAAAAATAAATAAATTACAATACTGTATATGCAATGGAAGTTTCATGGTGGCATATTATTAATATCAACACCTCTACAGTAATATCTAATTTTATTTTACTCTGCAATGTTATTACCTTGTTCCAAGAATGAATCAGTTATATTATTACAAATACATAAATTCTTATTACTGTCAGATAAATCACTTGAAATGCGTTCACAATCAACATTAATTTTGATATTTTTTTTTTTAACAGAAGTAATACTTTGCTACAAAAATTTACATTTATTTTTCCATGTAGTCACTATTTACAGCTACACATTTCTCCAATGGTGAAACAATTTTCTCATTTCATCATTGAAGAACGCTGATGGTCTTTCCTCTTTCCATGATCACACTGTGTTCTTCAGTACATCTGTGATGAAGGTTGCACTTTGAATTTGTTTTATTGGGTCAAACCACAGTCCTGGTATTCCATGTTTTGAAGATTTTCTTCTGGGTCATAATGATCACCATAGTTTCATATCCCATCACAACACTAAAAAGGAAGTTATCTCTCTTGATTCAAAGTGTTTGTGTAGCTGTTCACATTCCTTTCACTGTTGTTTGTTCTTTTCTGAAAGTTTGTGAGGCACCCAACACTAACAGATTTTATAGAAGCGCAGTTGGCAATATGCGTCTTCCTCATTCTTTTGATAGGTCTACCTGGTGGTAATGCTTTGTTATGTGATAGAATGGTCTTTTTGAATTAATTCATAGACCTCCTTTTGGTGCTTCCTTTGATGCTTGAAATTTTATTGCCCATCTATTCATAGTACTTTGATCAGCACAGACTTTTAGACAACACTGAATATCACTAACGTTCACTTTTTTCCACAGTTCAAAAATTCAATTACTGAACATTTTAGACACACTGATATAGTAGGCATACTCAACTCCATAACAATGTCAAATGACAGAAAATTAAAGTAAACTGGTGAATGAGTTTTGGAATGTTACATTCCAGCTGTCCCTCATACTGACTTTATTATCAATAATTTTACAGAAAATGTATGCAATGTTACTTTCTTCAATACATATATGATACATTTTTATAAATAAGTACAAAAACATATAAACATATATGACACACACAAAGGCAAAACCCAGTTATCAAAAAGCCAGTTATTAGTAGGTATCATTAAAATTACAGTAAGATTATCAAAACATACACAAATAATATAAATTTGCCAGTGCAAGGATAGCATTCACCACTGTCATCTCAATCATATTACATGTAGTAATCACACTACCATATGTCAATCGCGTGATGTAACCACTAGAGAATTATCTAAAGTAATGACCTGCAAAAATATCTTTGTTACAACACAGAAGTATTTATAAGATAACAAATTTTTTTGTATTTAACAGAGAATATGTAAAGGACAGTATAGAAAAATGCACTTCAGATTTTCTACAAATGCTATTTGACCAGCATCATTCATAACAGTTTTTAACACCTTTAATAGTGTTAATCTGAAATACTTATTTTACTACATTTAAAGGAAAATGGTTGAAGTTAAAATTTTCTTAAACTTGTTTATAGCCAGTATCAAAAGTTTGTTTAGAAAACTGTTTTAAAACACACGTTATTTGTTTCATTATTTTAGAAAATGCAATTTAAAAATCTATTACATCTATATTAGTAGTTTCTGTATTAGTAGTTACATCATAAATTCGTCAAGTTCAACCTGTTGTAGGAATGTAGTTTTTGAAAAAATTTAAAGATCTGATGAAGATGTAGAAAAAAGACACAAAATGTAGTTTAAAGTAAATATAATGTAGTTTAAAACAATTTAGATATTTAAAAATAACATGAATTGAACAAACAATCAAGGCTTTCGATAAAGTTACAATGAAGACCAGAAATTCAAGGAAGAGATAATTGATCCTAATCGATTATATTATAATGTGATATTAAAATTTGCAGTTAGGAATAAAATATATTAATTAATAACTTCATTTCAGAACAGGCATATTGATGTAATGACTCATTAAAATTTTCAGTTTTCAAAATTTTCAACCGACATCAATATGTACTAAAAATAATAAATAATTTTGTCCAAATACTTAATTCCTTTACACTTTTTTGAATGGCGCCAAAATACATGATCATACTTATGTGGTACTTGAATGGGCCTATAGAAGGCAAATATAAAAAATACGTAGTAATCATCAACAGAAAAAAAATCAAAGTACATAAATATGAATTTACTTATCAACACTGGTTTTTAAGAAGTATACATATATAGTACTATAGAACAAATTTATATTACATCTAGAAATTAATTTTGTAAAAAAAAAAGTGTCTAAGGAATTAATTATTTGGACAAAATTATTTCTTACTTTTTAGCACATTTTGATGTCAGTCAATTTTTTTTTCTTTTTTAAATAATCATTTCATAATTTTCTGTCTGATTAATAATGATAAGTTATTTGGTGGAGTTAATGTGGTTTTTGGTGATATAATGCAGCTGCCTCCAGTCAAAAGGCCACATTGGTGTTTTTGTTAAACCTCCATGGTGTGAAGTAAATATAAATCTGAGGCATCAGTTTTCATTTTGCGAACTAACAATAAACCTAAGACAAAGAAATGGCATTGAGTTCATTGATTTATTAAATAACTTGCGTTTTAGAAATGCTGTGCGTAAAGAGAATAACTTTAACAGACGAATTTGCAGATGGAAACACTGCAAGAATATTCCCAACTATTAAATTAGTTGATGAATATAATGATATGATATAAAAAAACAATGAGTTTATATTATTAAAGCTATTGATGAATACAAGAAGCTGCAATATATGGGAAACCTCCTCCCAGGAATGTTATTCTGGTAGATGTCAAAAACTGTGGTGGTCTGTTGCATATACAACTGGCAAAGAGTTTAAGAGTTATGTTAAGGAGTGATGCATCAATTTCTGATGGTTCAGTTAACGACAATATGGGAGTTGTAAAGAAATTCAAATGCCTTGTCCTACGAAAGGACCAACTTGAAAGAGTTGAATTACCAAAAACTGTGTTAATAGATTCTATAATGAAACAGTAGCTACAAAAATTAAAGATGAGGGTTTTTGTACAGCAGTAAATACATTTCAAGCTATTACTATTAAGTACAACATTTTAAACTAAAGGATATAGAGATGTAAAAAGACGTATGTTTATGCCGTTTGCGTAAAGTCGTTTTATTCCAATGAATTCCAGGTTATGGTCGAGTCTTGTAGTTTACAGGCTTGGTAATTTTATTTTGCATTTTTGTAAGGCTTATCTATGTGTATTTTTTAAATAGATTGTTTGGGTTTGTTTTCGATATCATTTCTCCCAGCCTCCAGTTTGACTTGCTGATTGCATCATCGTATTGGTGTCAACGTATTTCATATCTCGCATTATTTATTGCTGTTTAGTCTTAATATATATATATTATTCTTAAGTGTTTTTTATTCTCAACCAATTTCAATATTGTCATAGTTCCTAGAAGTCTATTTCTCTTTGTTTGCCCTGATGTCATTTCTTCAACTTGCGTATTCAGAAATTTATTTTATCTGTCTTACGTAATTCTTTAGTAGTCTGCTTGCTTGTAAATTATTTTTGTTATGTCTTCGTTCCTGAATTCTGCACGTTTTCTCTAATCGTTTTCATACTAACACTAAGACACTACTCTTGTTGTCAACACACACACACACACACTCTTCTGTCCATTGCTTTGTTCGCTTCCCCTACCTCTCACCACGCCACCTTTGTTCATTCTAGTCCTGACTTTCACGCTGTGCGGATCCTGGTCCTCCAGACTTGGAGGACCAGGCTTCGATGTTCTCTTTCGCTCGTATATTGTTAATACTTTCTTCGTCTTCATAAACGTTGCGGTATTTCTCTGTCAAAATATTCTCTAGTTCTACTCGTCAGTTTTTCGTGATTTCAGTTTTCTATGTTCGTCCAGCCTCGTTTTTTTGTTAAGTTATTCTTCAAATTCACTATATTACTTCTCTGTCGAAAGTGTTTCAGTCACTACATACTGCCAATTCTATAGACGCCGAATCTTCTTGAGCTGCTGATTACATTTTCATCTATGCAGAATCTCTCCAAACTCGTTGCTAAATTTTTGAGACGCCACGTCCTGCTCAACCTCTAAACTACGTCTCACCCCTGCATTCCTGATACACCACTGCGGACTACGTCCAGGATTACTGTATGTATTCATTTACCTTCATTCACAAGTTTGTCTCTTGCTAATATTTGTGTGCTACAGGCAAGTTCAATTTTCATTATTTACTATGTTAAACAGTTATTTTATCATTAAAATTTGTGGAACATTCAGTTCATCGTACCTTTACGCATTTAAATTTCAAGTTTAGTTTAAAAACCATTTATTATTTATTTTACAGGTGGCTTATATAAGGTTATGTCATCGTTAAGCTGCAACCTATTTTACGTGCTTAATTATTACAATTTGTTGTTATTGTAATTAACTCTATAATTTAATCTTGTAACTTGTTAATCGCCGAGATTATTTCTTTTCTACTCATGAACTGTATTCATATTACTTCTCTTAAATTAACCTAAAGCAAATTACTCCTGATGTGCAGTTATGTTTTAGGACTTCTTTGTAATTTTATATTTTCAAGAAAGCTTGTTTACTAATATGAACTCTACTTATATGTTTACTTATTTCAATTTGATTATTGTAATTAACTTTTTTTGTACTAGAATATTATTGTGGACTTTTTTCTACACTAAACTAGAATTGCTAGTTTTAATTATTTAACGCTAAGTTTGATGATGCTCATAAATTAGAAAAGGCAAGTGCCAATTAAAATTTACTGTAATTTATTTTTCTAAGTTAATGACATTTGTTCATTGCTAATTTTTTTAATATTACAGCATATGTTAGTAATGCAATTGCATAGTCATACTATGTTTATTTATGTTATGTTTTTCTAAGTTTTATAATTGTAAATAAGTTGTTTTATGTTCTCTTGTTTTCAGGCTTTGTTAAATTGTAGATTTTCAAAATATGTATTTGAAAAATGTATATTCATGTATTTTCTCATTTAATATCAGTATTCATATATTGATTCAGCTGATATTTATTAAGTATCATTAAGTTATGTTAATTTCATAATTTCTTTTTAGTTTTTAAGGTTATGACTTAACATAAGTTCAATTGTTTTCTTTCTCATTAAAGTCCAATTTCTTTTGGCAAATACGAGCTGTGTTTTTTGTTAACTTTACCCAACAATGTATGCTACCTTTAATTTTAAGCTGAGGTGTAACAGTGCACAAATTGCAAGATACAGCATTAAATAGAGCTGTAGTAGATTTAGGGAAAAAATGTATTTGCAAAAGAACAAGGTTATGTTGCTCTAAGTCAAGTCAGAAGCTTAGATAGTTTACCTTAGTTGTCCAACCTTGAAAAACCACAAACATCTGTGTAATGTGATGCACATATATAGAATTATAAGATTCCGCCTTTTCCTACAGATACTGTATATTATATATAATGTGTATTGGATCTTAAAGGTTTAAGATGAGGTATCTTGAATTTTGAAGATTGTATTAACAATGCTACATATCTTGTGCAGAAATTCACATTACCTACCCTACAGAAGACCATATAACATTATCTAACATGACAAACACAAGAATATAGGAGGGATTCCCACTATCCCTACCCACCTACCTGCTGGACGGGAAAAAAATTTTTTGTCAGATTTTCAGATCAATTTTGTGTCTAAAAATTTTTTCAACATCATGGTACCACCATAAAAGGCAGCTGCATCGCAAAGGGATTTATTACAATGTGATTAATAGGAAAAAAGTTATGAATGAACAAACATAAAAAAATTAATGGGTCAAATACATAACTTCCTTTTTTGAAGTTGGTGTGTCTAAAAACGTTTCAACATCATGGTACCACTACAAAAAGCAGCTGCATTGACTGCAACAAGATTTATTTATTTCAATTGGATTATTAGGAAAAAAGTTACGCATGAACAAAAATTTTAAAAAATACATAGATTGAATTATAACCTCCTCTTTAAAAGCCATGTAAAAGGTAAACAATATTTTTAACAACTGTTACAGTTTTTCTTTTTTTAAATTATTATCTCTTTTGATTGTCAAGTAAAATGAACTACATAATGGTAATTATCTACTTGGCTGTACTAAGTCAGTTTTATGCAAGGTTGACCTTAAACTAGCAAGGACACATTCATATTACTTCATCTACCAAAACTGTACTGAACGTCTGATAATAGAAATAAACATGGTTTAATTTTTCAATCGTTCATTTTGAACAAAACTGCCAAAAAACTGATAGCTGCAAAAAAATTGACACACACAAATACCCAAGTACAAGTTATCTCTAAAGTAAAAAAGGTTTCATTATAAAAACATTTATTTTGAAAACTTTATAAGTATTTTTTACTTCTCTTAAACTAAATCTCTATATATATGCCACATGAATGAAGACATTTATCGCAGCAATACACTAGCTTCAATATACCCTTGTCGTATTCTTCTGCCGCCATTTAACCACTGATTAACAGCATTTTTAAGTTCATTGTCACCTACAATTACTTACCACTGAAAAGTTCTTTCAATTTCCCAAACAAATGGTAATCAGAAGGAGCAAAATCCATACTATATGATGGGTGATCGTAAATTTCCCATCCAAATGTTCTCAGTAAATCACGTGTCAGACCCACAACATGTGGATGTGCATTATCATGCAGCAGTGTGATGCCATTGATCAGCCACCCACGTTGCCGATTTTGAATGGCACACCATAACTTACACAGAGTTTTGCAGTAAGCTTCTACATTTATAGTCATTCCAAATGGCATGAAATCAATCAGCAGTATGCCAAACTGATCCCAAAAGACTGTGGCAATCAGTTTGCATCCAAATGGCTGTGGCTTGATCTTTATTGGCCTGGTTGCTGATGGAGAATGACATCATTCACTTGACTACCATTTTCTCTCTGATGTGTAATATAAAATCCATGTTTCATCGCCGCTAACAACTGAATTAAGGAACTCATCACCTTTTTCTGTGCAGCGCACAAAAATTCCAAAGCAGATCCCTTCAAATTTTTTTTGTGATGTTCTGTTAAGATGTGTGGTACGAAACATGCACAAACCTTTCTTAAGCCTAAATGGTCATGAACTGTGACCAATAACAAACAGCTCTTGAAACATCAGGAAAAAAATGAGCCAGGTTGGAAATCATTGAGTGACGATATTTTTTTATTCCATCATCGATGTGTTTCAACAAGTCTGGGTGATTATCGAGACCTCCCCAAACATTCTTTATCATGCATATTAATTCTATTATTTCTAAACCTTTAACAACATTTTTGGATATTTTTTTTTATTCATTACATTATCACCGTACCCAGCAACCAACTGCCAATGAATTCCAGCCGGCTTCATATTTTGATGGTTTAAAAAACATATGACTCCTCATATTTCACAGTCTGTGGCAACACAGATTTTCCTATTCATTTTATACCATAATCAAAGATACTAAACCTGACAACTTACAGACAATAATGCAGTGTGTACATTACTAGTGTGGCCATGAACAACACAAGCTCGCCAACCTTAAGGAGAGAATTTTCCCAGCAGTCTTTACTTTAGAGCAGTGGTTCCCAAAATTTTCCGAGTTACAGCAACCTTTATCAATTAAAATTTTTCCATGGTGCCCTAAACAATCTTCATTGTTTTTTTACTTCATTAACATTAAATTAATAATTATAAATATCTTGATTCAATCAATTATGAAGCTTTTACAATATTTTGCAGCGCCCCTGTGAAGAGGCCGCAGCTCCCCAGGGCACTGCAGCACACAGTTTGGGAATCACTGCTTTAGAGATAAACCCTTGTATATACAGATTCACACTGAATTTTAAGATTCATTTTTCCTGACCAATGTAGTAAAAATTTCCTGATTTTCATATGTTATGGTATTGCTGTTTACTCCACAGAATATATAATTTTTTTTTTTTGTAGGATCCACCATCCCCATAGCTGCCCAACTCATGCCTTTTTTTATTATTACATTCAATTTAAAAGTTTATTTTTTAATGATTCTCTTTTTTACAATATATACATTTAAAATTAGGCTATTTTTTGTGATAAATTGTTTCAGTAAAACACACTACAAAGTACAAAAAAAATATATATTTAAGTTTCTTGTATAAAAAGGAACAACATGGTAAATAAAAGTAACACAGATAAGAAATAAAAACTAACTAAAACAATTTTTTTTAATAACTGAATTGCACCTAAGATTGGTAAAAATGTTTCACAAAATCTAGCCCACATTATTTTGCAAAATAAACAAAAAACAATATTTAGTAAATTGGTTTGCATAAAAATGCTAAGAAACACAGCTTTCACTAACAAAGAATATATGTGTGATCACAACTTAAAGAAAAACTAAAATCACTGTGACTAAAATTAATACAGAAAACTAGAACAGAATACCTTATATTTTGTACAGAAAACAAATGTTATTAACATTTACTTGAAAAATATTTTGTCATCATTAACATATTTGCAGAATGCTATCAAAGTACGGTGCAAGGCCAGGGTTAATGACATAGGAGCATGGGGTCACCACTTCCTGACACCAGAAAAGTATATCAAATATATTTTGGCATTACTTCAAAAATATTTTATTAATAACTAACATAATCTTAAAAAATACTTTATAACTAACATAATCTTAATTTGATAGCAAAAATTAAATTCTCTGAGATTTTTTGCAATTTTTCCTGACTTTTTTCTAAAAATTCCTGACATTTCTTGCCTGTGGTACCATATTATTAATTTAAGCAAAATTTCAGAATTAATTATTAACCAATAAAGTTTAACAAACAAACACATAGGTGCACAGTAGTTCTATGCACAGCATTTGAAGCAGCACTGACACTGCTAATAGAACAGTGGAGGGGGTTAGTGTGACAGAATATCATAGGAAGCAAGAAGCCACTAGCCAATCCAGCAATGAATAATTATATTACATTACCTCAAATTCACAGAAAAATCCTTTCAATGGAGTGCTATTTCTCTTCTTCTTGGTATCCTTAGAAGACAGTGGTGTATCACAGTTTTCGAGGAGCAAAACTGCAATCAAACAAATGTTGTAAAAAAAAAAGACATTAAGATTTGACATTAATGATCAGCTATTTGCTTACATTAAAAAAAACAGTATTAAAGCTGAAAAGACTCATTGTATACCTAAACCTTTCCTAATATACCTGACATGAAAGCTGTTCCTTCTTCATACATTTCATTTTTATAAATCAGGCATTTATAACCATTTTAGTTTGGAGAATCAGCAACTGAATTAATAAAAATACTTCAAACTTAAAATAATCTGGTGGAACATTTTCAATTTCCACAATAATTATTAACAATCAAATCAAGAACTGGAAGTAGAGACATACCTAAAAACAGTTATGATAAGTTTGAATTTCCATCTCTTACACAATATCTCCAGGTTCATTCAGGAGAGCCTTAATTAAGATTTATACTTTGTAAACTGATCAAAAAAGAAGACTTAACAATATCTGAATAACAGATATTTTCATACTGTTTCATATTTTTTTCATACTGTTAACCATTATTAATTTATTCAAAGTATTTACTTCAAAGAAGTAGATAAAAGTGCCCATGTTTGGCCTCTTAAGTGCAGACAGGTCTATGGGATGTAAGCGCCAAGAAGGAAGTCCATCCAAAGGAAACTTTTTAAATTAAATTATAAAAAAATTAAATCAATCTGAAAATACTCAACACACAAATACACATACAAACATACTTAACACACAAACACACAGTATTACAAAATACTATCATTTAACTGTTAAAGCCAATATTATTATCTATTTTCAAAAACCTCTTCAGTAAAATTAACTTTCATGACTTGAATTATAAATTAAAATGAGAATTACAAATGGAGGCAAGTATATTATCACAATTTAAAACTGTTTATAAAATAATAATCACTTATTAATGCTATTTGAACACTATAACTTTATATGAACATCACCAGATTCAAATCAATGCACACAGCAATAGTTTGTTATCTAATAAACATCACCATGACAAGAAAATATTTTTATAATGAATAGCTTTAGTAACTATAATCAACAAATTAAGATACTGATTCATATAAAAGAGAAATATTACTAACTTATCTATTTTTATTAGAAAAATAAATCTGTAAGCATATGATTTAAAAATGTTTTTTGTTTGTTAAAAGATAAAAAATTATAGTATTAATATTTTTTAGGACACTACTGTAATCTGATCACTTCCAGAGTGCCTCTACCTAAAATGTTTCAGGTGTTATAGAACTATCAAATTCAATCAAGGGGTACAATTTACAACTTACCCTAAACCTTGCAAAAAAATGACTGTTACTAGCACGTTCAGCAATACTGCTGCCATGACATTGATTTCATGCTGCTATCACATTGGCTAGTACATTTAGTAACATTTTTACAAGCAACAGAGGGAGGTAAAAACATGTCGGTATGAGAAATATATTTTATATTAGTACTCAAAGTCAAAGTTACAGATGAAGTTAAATTAGTATGAGTCAAATAATGTAATCCAACACACTACGGAATATACCTATATGCTAAAGACATTACAAACAGAATAGAATAAAACTTTAATGATTCCAAAAAAATTACAGTGAATGTAGTAAGTTATAGTGATTATTATAGATATAAAAAATGACATCACACATATTTTTAATTTAAGTAACCTTAAATAACTAGAATAAAATTCTATTTTAATAAAATTAATTTACTTAATTTTTTTTATAATACATTTCAGTATTAAAAATCATTAATAAGGGTTTTTTGTAAAATTTATTTTTTTCTATTATAGCTTAATTTAAAATAACAATATTACTACTTAATAGCAAATCACTAGTGTAAATAATTTTGAGTGATTCACATATAGCCAAGCAAGCAGATTAAGCTACGAAAATGATTTATTAATATGCTTAAAAATCAACCTATTCACACAAGTTTCATAATTACCCACAACACATGTGTAATCAATTAATTAGTAAATTAATAATAATTTTGCAAATGAATCACCTAAATTGCTTTAACTATTCCTGAGTTACATGTTGAAAAAAAAAACACTTTTTCATAAATTAATTTTTTTCATACAACTAATTTTCATACGTATTATCAACAAAGCACTTACAACTTAAAAAAATATAATTACCACTGCTCGACTTTTGAATCGCATTACTTAAAGTTGATCTAACAATTTTCTTCCCACAGGTTTCTTCCAAAAATCGTTTCACTTGTATTTGCAGAGATTCTTCAAATTTAAGTAATGAATTTCTATAAAAATCATCAGAAGTATGTAATGTTGTTGCTATTAAAAGGGCTGATGTAATATAAGTTAGCTCTTTTTTATCTATTTCAGTGGTTTGTGAATCAGGATTTACAGACTTTGTCACTGGTATCAAAAGTGTTCTTTCTGCAACAAACTCTGGAAAGATACCTAAAAATAAATTTAAAAGGTCAGCAACATGAAAAATTAACAATTAAAGTTTATATAACTTTAGATTGGTGGCACAATGTTCTATTTGATTGTCCTCATTCATATCAAAAATAGATTTTTATTTTAGCTTTTTTTCCTCAGATTGTTATGAAACTTTCAAAGTACATTTTATTTCATTATACAGATTTATTTCAAACTTAATTTTTCTCACACACTACAGTACAGATAAAAGTCTTACAAAAATTAAAAAAAACAACATGGAGACTACAGAAAAATTCACATGTATGGAATAACTGGAAGTTATTCAGTTACTATTACTGTTTACTATGAAGATGAAGTTTTGGAAATATAATATTTTTTAAATTATAGTAATTAAAATAAAAACAATTTTTTTTTCTCTATAATGCCCTAATTAAGCGTTATATTTAATTGCATATAAAAAGGTCTAGAAAAGGCAATAGAACAAAATAGAATCCAATATTCATAATTTCCCAGCAAAACACCATTTAGTTCTATTCATTTAAAAATTAATAGAGTGAGATGTGGTGGGCGTACAGACTACTCTATTAGCATCAAATAATGGTATATTCAATTAAAATGCAAAGTTAAGTTCTGTTTCACACAGCTAAGTTATTAAATTAAATTCATGGAGTAATTTTTTGAACTGACCAAGTTTTTTAAATATGTTTGATATATTGCAAGCACCAGTATCATCATAAGCCTACCAAGATTGAGAAAATCTGAACTTTATAATTGCAATACTTCCCTAACAGCTGTAATACCAAAAGTGCATATTTATGGTGTGCTATGCATATAAGCAATTACTATGCACAGCAATGAAATAAATATACATTAGTATACCGTACTACATGGCAATCTCACATCTATAATCGTTCACATTTTATAATTCCACTAGGATTATCATAATTGATTTAAGTGTTATTTTCTGCCCTTCCTAGTACTGTCACTCTAGCATTTGTAGTTTTGCAGTACCTCCATTCTCAAAACTGGAGTGCTAAAAGTAATTTTGAGAATGAAGGTAATCTGAAACGTCAACTACTAATTTGGAAGGGCAGAAAATAACATTCAAATCAAGTATATCCGTAAAACTGATGCTATAATGTAACAACTGATTCTTTTTTATTATTTAAATTAGTTTGGAAACAACAGATAAAATTATTAAAAATGTATTAATTGTTTGATAAGAGAAATTATCAGCAGCTAAAAGATAAACAATTTCTATACACATAAATGCATTAACAATTATTACTTCATAGTTTACCTTTTAGGTATGAAGTAAGCAAAAAGCTGTTGGGTTTTTTCCCTCCACAACCCTTTATTTCTCTGAAAAATAAAAACAAATATTAATCATTGGTTTCAACAACCAAAAATATAAAATGATTAAAAGACGTAATGCAATACATTTATTATCACAGATATTACTAAAATACAATAATCATCTCACAAATGCGATTGACTTTAATAAAGATTTAATATGAACTTATGTAGGACCAGAGATGACAATTAATTTACAACACATAATTAATAAGCGATGTAACTTTTTACAACAAATACTGAAATAATTATTCTACAAAATATATGGACAGTTGCATATATAAATATGTTTTGCTCTGTTCTTAAACTATTTAAATGACAGATCTTTAATTGCAACTGGAAGTTTATTAAGTGATCCAACTGCCATATAATGAATAATTGTTTGACTTTTAAAATATTTATGTTGATCTGTTTTAAGATTAAGTCAAAATTGTTAACCTAGCAAACAGAAGCATACAAAACTGCAATTTACTCAAAAGAATGCTATGTAAAAGTGTTAAAATACCTTAGAATCTAAAACACATTAATTTCCCTTCAATATTTTTAACTGAGTCTCAAATAATGCTACAGCATCACCTGTACGGCATGCATACAAAACCAAAACCTATCCACTGGTAAAAATAAGAGGATATATGATCATAAATTAAAAACACAAAAAATCTC
This sequence comes from Lycorma delicatula, assembly GCF_047948215.1. NCBI lineage: Eukaryota > Metazoa > Arthropoda > Insecta > Hemiptera > Fulgoridae > Lycorma > Lycorma delicatula. Next base: position 115,002,474 of record NC_134455.1, on the reverse strand, counting down.
TTGACACTGCCAACACAAATGAGATAAAAATATAGTTTTTAGAGATATGCACTATTTTAATTCTTTTAAAACTAATAGCAAAGTACCTGTGCTTAATACATTTTTTAAACAATGTTTACTTCAAAAATCCAATTAGGGCTTAACACCTTAACAATCATGTTGACTTATCTAGATAAAAGACATTTACTTAATCTTACGCTGTTTATAACAAAATACTTGTTCAACAGTAAAAGATTTAAACCTAAAATAACTTTTAACATCTGAGACCATATATAAAAGATACATAAATAGTATTTTATTATTTTATGCTATATTTATAATAAAAGTTTTGAATCAGTAAAATATCCATTTTAATAAATTGCACATTAAAATTATATATTGTATCATTAAAAAAAAAACCATGCACATGTTGTAATGTTCATTACAGTACTGTAAAGAAAATTTTTTAATGTGCACTTTAATAAAATGAATTCAATCATGACTGAGGATGCGGGATCCTGTGAAAGAATTATCATGATAAAATTAAGGTAAAAAATGTTTTATCTCACTAGTCTGAACTAGGTGGTTTACGTTGGTAGAATTAAAAATATAATTAAACCATAATATACAGTAAGAAACTGTTATTATTTAACTTATTCTAGTTTTTTTTTATTAATATTATGATGGAAAACTATAAAATAGATAATTTTTAACTTAAGTTTCCCATTTATAAGTCTATTCGTAAAGTTAGACAAACAATTGCATATTAAAACATTTTCTAAAAAATTAGTCTGATTTATATAATTCATCTTATGCAAAAGCTTCTAGAATGCAAAATTAAATAAATCAAAGACCAACTGTAAATGTTGGAATTAGATTTTAGTGGTCCTTAAAAATATGTATAAATTTTTTTGTTTCTACATTTAAAAAATCTGCCTGCAGCTTACAGGAAAAGAAATATGATACGCACAGAAAATGATAAGCAAATGCAATATTTGATGAGGTTAAATATTGTATTTTTTGTGATATTAATAGAGGATGATGAGAAAGGACAGGTGGTCAAAAATGAATGATTTTATGTCAACCAGATTCTAGAGTAAACTGCATTCTAGAGATCATAGCATCTGATTCTGAAGAAGGGTACTCTGAAACCACAATGAAAATTAGGAAGCTCTGGGATGTAAAACAGAAGAAGCAAATGGGATACAGGAAATAGCAGAGGGAGGAATTCAGCTAAATACAAAAGTAAGTAAAGTTTTTTTTTAATTTATAAGTCAAATCATTTTATGAAATTTGCTATGTAAGAAAAAAGCAACAAGTATAATAAATAATAGGTATATGTTACTGCTCTACACATTTGTTATCAGTTTTCCTATGTTGCATTGTTTTCTATAATATCAGGTCACTACATAAAGCATCAAAATTCTATATCACTTTTTAATAATACTATTGATATGACAATAATAAATATTGTCATATTGATATTTTTTATTGTCATTTTATATTTTTTGTCACATATTGTCATTAATTATGCAACAAGATAATTAAAAAAAAAGAATCATTAATTTTTCCTAAGAATTTAAATATGTCCAACAGAAAAGATTATTTAATCTAAACTGTAACTACCAAATATATCTTTTAATAAATATAAAACTGTACATTATAGTAAAACCAAAAACATTTCTAATCATGTTACTCAGTATACAATTTCAGCCTTTGGTATTAAAACCAATTTTGTTTTATGTATATATACTATACACAACTGAAAAGCGTACGTTAAATGGCAATACTGAATATTATTTTCTATGATACATTAGATGAAAAATAAAAGTTATGAACTCGTAAACAAATAAGTTTCACAGATATTACAATACTACTCACAAAAAAGCAAAGGATATGAAGTAGGCACAGAACTATACACCAAGTAGCAGGTAAATGAGCATTTTATAGTTTTGACTAAATTTGGTAAAGCCAAGGTCTGTTTTACCAGTTATCTGGTTTTTTATCTATCTAAACTGAATACACCCCCAACTACCTCAGTTGAGTAAATAGTGATATTTGTAAATACACATTAAGCCATTTTCATATACATGTTTCTTAACTACAGATTTCACAACTAAACACAATCCGAGATAAAAACTTCTTCCACAAAAAAATAGACAGGTCAGTTTTAAGAGGAAAAGATAAATGCTGAATACATATAAATAAAATTATGAAGCTTATTCTTAACCAATTTAATTAGTGAAAATGAATTTTACATCTAACCAGCAGATCACAGAGTTACTTCATCTAATGTTAATAACAAGATTACAGAGATCCAAGCTGACCTCCTAACTCTGAGTTTAGCAAGTTTTTAACCTAAATCCCTAATTATTTTGCTAATCCTGACTAGAATATAAACATCTAAACACCAGAAACTGGGTATACATTTAATCTATATAAAACGCTTTCAATTAATATTAAACATTAATTTTATATTGATAAAATGTAATTCCATACGAATCCCAAGTAAATTCTTAAATACAAACAACAGAATTTAACCTCAAAAATTAAATAAGTCTTTGCATTAAATACATTACAATTTTTCCAAATTGAAATGAATTAATTATATTAAACCTGAATACATATAATAAAAATTATGCTGCAATTATATACAACATAGATGTTTTATGACACAATATGGCACTGTCTACATTGCAACTAATTAAAGTTGACATAATGTAAGGAATAATAATTTTAAGATAAATATCTACCCAGTGTGGGGTGGATACAGAACTGCATACCATAACAAATTTCAAAACTAGAGATGATTCAAATTAGACTACTCTTTCAAAAGACAAAACAAAAACATTGCCACTGCTTACTACTTTAGTAATTTATTGAAAGACCAAATAACACCAAAACGGTTATTTCAATGTAACTCAAAATAATTTCAATATAATTTCAATAATGTTAAACTGTTGTCATGCAACTTCAGAACTTAGTAAATTTTTTATATGGGCTATATATGTGTGTGTGTGTGACACACACACACACAGGGGTATAATTTAAAAAAAAATTACTTACAATTTTTCCACAAGTTTGACAAAAAATTCCCCATCTGACAATTGGGCAATTGACTCTATTTGACGTAATAAATCAAGAGAATTAACCTGCAAAATAAACAAAAAAATAATTTAATTGGTACTAATATACAGCTTGTAACTCTTTTTATTTCTTAATATTCCCAATTAATAATAATATTCTATTCAATATTACAATCTAATTCTTTAAACTGATACTTTTAGTCGCGTCATTATTTAGACAAACTTCAAAGATGTTTGTTTTTAAAGGATGGATTATTGCAACAGTTACTTAAAAATATAAGTAGTTATTAACAGTATTAATACCATAATTTTAAACTTGTCTCCTGTTTACGTTTCTTACCATCTTTGCTTAATAGCAACTGAATGAATAATTTGATTATACTGTAAAATACATTTCCACATAATGAATAACTAACCTAAAATATTTTACACAAGTTAGCGAAGGAAAAAGTCTAATAAACACCTATTTATGATTACATTCTAGTGTTCATTCAATGATTAAAACAATTTTATTTTCAAAATTATAGAAAAAGGTTACTCGAGCTCAAACTAGTTGTCCACGCTTTTATATAGATTCACTTAAAAAAACACAGAAAAATATTGAAACAATTAAATAAAAAACATAAAATTCGGCATTAAAAACACAATACTTTAAAGTTGCACATAATTAAGATTCCGTAATACATAATCGCAACAATGAACTAGTGATAATTCCATCTGATCAACTACGACTTACCCACTTAACCAGCACACTTTCCCAGGACATTGTTTAATTTTAAAAAACCAATAACATCTAAAATAAAACTCACTTAACACCTACAACTAAATCAACTACTTCACAAAACAGGTGAGAACTTGCTCTGTTTTGTTAGTGGTCATTTGTTTTGTTATTGGCCGTTACATTTAAAAATTTGAAATATCGAATGTACCAACCTTAATATACAAGATACTTAAAAATACTTTAGTTATTTAAATTTAAGCATAACAACAACTGGGACCATAGTTGCGTTAATTACAAAATAAAATTGATTATCTTCCATTTTCAGATTCTAAAATGTAATTATTGAAAAGAAAAACACACTCATGATATATATATATATATATATAAACATATTGTCGTGAGAGATTCATCAATGCTCAGCATAAATTACTGAAGACAGATTAATGAAATGATTAATGAATTAATGAATTTGAGATTCACAGATTAATGAATTTGTATACACGTTATTCTTACGATGTAAGTGCGCATTAAGAAGGATTTTTTTTTTTTTAATTCCGAGTTTAAAAGTTTAAAATGAAGTAATAATGAAATATACTACTTTTTTATTTCTCGGTAACAACTGAGGTTATAAACTTGATTTTTGGTTTGTGTAATCTTCACGTGAATATCAAAAACTGAATTTCTAGTTTTTAAAGTCGATCTTGAAAGGGGAAAAGAAACAAAAAAATGTGTACAATGATTACAAATTTTTCACTTCAGTCTATATAAAACGAGATATCCACTCGATTTAGGCTTTCTAGGATAGGCTAGACTAGAATGTAAATGTCTAAAAACCAGTTTTGATATTTTTGTTAATTTAAGTATTTTAAAGGGTAAAAAATATAAAATGTTTTTTTACATCATTGCAGTTTTATGCAACCACTATTGAATCAATCTTTATGATATTTGGTAACATTGTGATAGTAATTCTGATTATATATTTCGCGTGGGAAGTCGCAAAGGGAAACGGTAATTTAAAATAAAAAAAGGAGAAAAAATATATGGAAAAAGCTTTATAAAACTATATAAAAATTAAAAAAAAAAAAAATTGTAAAAACCCACGACGAAAATTAAAAAATGATTTCGTGAAATCGTTAAATATTTGTATTTTTACCTTATAATCCTCTGTGACATTGTTTTTAAGACAATAAAACTTAAGATTTAAATTAATCATCAAACGTAAATATGATTATAACTAAAGTTTATATATGTAGTATACAGTCACTCACTAGTCAATCAAAATTTTAATGTCTTAAAAACAATTTCACAGAGGATTATAAGATGAAACTACAGTTGTTTAATTATTTCACGTTTTTTCATTGTGTGTGTTTTTAAAATTTGCTTTTTATTTATAACTTTTTAAAGATTAGTAGACTTGTGACCAACAGCAGTGGAACGTTTATAGGCTGATGATGATGATGATGATGAAAGATTACTATACTTCAACAGCGCTAATTATTTAATAATCCACACAATAACGTAGCCTTGCTGTAGTTAGAAAGCCATTTTGAAAAAATACATCTACTGCAGCACCCCCTGGTGGCTTATAACCATAAAACTAATCTAAGAAAAGAACCTGCTCTGATGTTATACCTATGTAATGAAAAACACTCTATCAAAATTGGCCCGGCCGTTTTAGAGAAACACATCTACTGCAGCGCTCCCTGGCAGCTTATAACTGTGAAACTAATCTAAGAACCTGCTCTCAGGTGATACCTATATAATGTAAAAAAACCACATCAAAATCAGCTCAGCCGTTTTAGAGAAACACATCTACTGCAGTACCCTCTGGTGGTCTATAACTGTAAAACATGTCTAAGAACCTGCTCTGAACTGATACCCATGTAATATAAAAGACCGCATCAAAATTGATCCAGTAGTTTTTGAGGAAACTGGTAACACAGACCCGTGTGCACGCTCACAAACACACACACACATGCACACAAAAAACCTATTACACCAAACGCATATACCATTCCTTCATGGATAAAAACTGCACTTTCTATAAAATTCTAGTTTTAGTTTTCATGAAAGCATTAGTTTTAAGTGCACAATTCAGTAGTGACAAATAACTGAGAAGATCCTTTACTCTATTATCTGATGAGCAATAAAGCTTACACAGAGCACATGATATTTTACTGCATATTAATTTTAATAGGAGACATTATAAGTCTTGTTCATTAAATGATGAATGAATGGTTCCAAGTGAAAATTAAAAAAAAAAACTGATTTTATTTTTCATTTGGCAAAATCGAGTAATTGTTTATGAAATATGATCAAATAAAATGTCGTGATAATTTATTTTTTCATGGTGATTTTGCTATGTAGGCAGTTTATTTAATTTTACATTTTTATGATTAAATTATTTTACAATCATAACATCAACAATAAGAGTACACAAATTATTTATAGAGTATTTAATTTACATTATGTTTTCAACTATTATTGTAATTATCAGCTGAATGCTGATTTTGCCTTCATTTTTCATTTCTTGTACTGAATCACCAAGTAGTTATGGAAGAAGATCAGAATCATTGTTTAAACATTCAAAAATATGCAATGCTTCACAACAAGCTACAATTTTAGGGTTCATTGAATAACATCCTACATTGCACTACACCCATACATCCTATCACCCACACTATTTGGTCTATATCCATTAATAATCATAATTTTTTTCATCAATATCATGTGTTTATTGAAAATCATTTCACCAGCATATACAGTAAGATAATGAGTCCGGAAATAATAATAAATATCAGTCAAGGTGTGTTAGATTAGTACTGTAGTTGTTTCATGAAGTTCAAATTGGTTTTCTGAGATTTTTTTCTTGAAAGTAAAGTTCATTTAAAATAGCAGCTTTCATTAACACAAATGAAGAAACATGAATAAAACAAGCAGTGCTTCACCTACAAAAAACTAAAGTTAAAAATAAAATTTGGTAGTACTAAAACAGAAAGCAATTAACCCATCATTGCTGATAAGTGTTTTCATTTTCAGAAGAACTAGCATAAAGGTACAGTCATTTTTAACTGTAATATTGAATTTCTCTAGAGTTGTATATTTATTTGTTTTTTTTTTGCAAGATTTAATTTATAACACTGGTTCAGGACTAGCTGAATAAGTCTATAGCCTAATAGTATTAGGATTTAAAGACATTTGTGAAGTAGTGAAATCTAATTTAGTAGTGTTTCAGGTAATCTAAAATCAAGTACTGTTATTATTTCTGAGTTCAGACAGATAATATGATATGAGTTTTAATTACATAAATTACGATGTAGATTTAATTACACAGATACGCAAAAAAAAAAAATTTAATGTTTCTCTAAGTGTGATACGATTTCTTGAATTGCTTTTTTGCATACATTACAGATCTGTAAATACAATTTTTCTATCACCCTTAGTTTTAAATAAATTACGCTTCAAAAAAAATCAAGGGAAATATAGTTAAATATATAAAATTTATAATTTTGCATATCTGTGTTAAAATGATTGCGCTTATGCTTTTCTTTTATAAACAGCCTCAAGTACATCCTGAATTAATGTCCTACAGTAATTGGCTAGCATGTTAATATTCCATTTCCCCTTGTAGCGGCTTTCCATCACTGAAATGTCTTGGTGGAAACGTTCACAATGTTCGTCACTTACATCTCTGAGGTAGTCCGGAAAAAAATCTAGATGCGAGTGGAGGAAATGTATTTTCAAAGACATATTACTTCCCATAGCTCTGTATGAAGTAAGAAGTTGATTAACAATATCGTGGTAATTGTCGGATCTTTGTTTGCCAAGAAAGGTTTTGCAAACGTCTTTAAATGAAGCCCAAGCTGCACTTTCTACATTATTTAACATCGAGTTAAATATATCATCTTTAACAACTCTCTTATTTGAGGACCAATAAAAATTCCTTCTTTAATTTTTCCTTCACTTACATTCGGAAATTTCTGCCTGAGGTACAAAAATCCGGGATCATCCTTCTTCATTGCTTTTCCAAAATTTTTCATTAGTCCTAGCTTGATATGGAGAGGGGGTAAAAAATTTCTTTGGGTTCAACTAAGGGTTCATGAATAATATTTTTCCCTTTGGAGTTAAGTTGTCTTGTTTCTTCCACTCTTTGGTAACATAATGTTTATCCCTAGCTCCAGCTACGTTTTTTATAAGTTATTTTTTCAAGAATGTCTCCATCACATCATATGTCTCTTTAAAATTAATACCATAAGCGATTGGTATCAAAGGATATTTGTTACTGTTTTGTAGAAGAACCACTTTTAAACTATACTTGGATGTATCTATGAAAAGGCACCAGTCCTCAGGTTTATGAACTTGTCCTAAGTGCAACATAAGCTCATCAATTTTTGTACAATAAATCTCAAATTATTCTCATCAATTAAGTACTGAGAAAGTTCTTTTCGTCTGCTTCAACAGCCTGAAAATTTGTATTTTTTTAAAGTAAATTGCAACCTTGCAGTCTTAATCCTAACAGTTCAGCTTGATTTTAATTTAATTCAAGTCATTTAATTCACCTTCTGATATAAGATGTGGCTTATTGGAAGATAATTCAAAATCAAAATCATTGTTGTCTTCTTCAGTACTGCCTGACTCTTCATCAATGCTTTCGAAACATACATTCACAGGTGGCTCAGGAACTGGAATAATTTCACTGTGTGGTACAGGCCTGATTGCAGATTGCAATGAAGGATATTTTACAGTATGTTTAGATTTTTTAGAAGTTCCAGACACACTTGTTAGTAAAAGTAACTATCGGTTGCATGATCATTTGGTTCATGCCAAACCATAGGTACACCATATGGCAAAGCCTTCAGTGTAGCTTTCAGCCATCCTCTTAAAAATACAGAACAATTAGTGCATACTATATGAGTAGCCCACATCTAATCCTGATCACCAGTTTTACACTGAAAGTACAAATGATATGCTTTTTTAATTAAAGGTGTAATGTTATTTCTATTTGATTTTACGGTAAACTCACCACATACATAACAAAAGGCATCCACATCATTTACACAATTTTGAGACATTATGACACTGCACTGTTCACAAAATTAAGACATTATGACACTGCACTGTTCACAAACTTAAGACATCAATAAGACTGAACATAATTAATTCATTCCTAAATCCAGTGCTTAATACAAACAACACAGCTGTGTTTTCAGCTACATGTTTTGACCTGTACACATATCTTTAATCTTGTCCGTGAAGGCTCACTTTAATTCTTTGTCTAGTATTGTTTATTTATAGCTTACAAATTATGTTAACAAAATTAAACAATAAAAAAATGAGCTAACAAAATACAATATAAAATTAAAATGCTAACGATAGTTTGAAAAATGAAAACAAATCCTTTAATTTAATTTTTTTTATTTTTCAAAAATGGTGGATGATAGAAAGATTCCGAGTTTTTATTCACATCAAAAAACAGATTAAAATCAATGTATCTCATGTTAGGAAACAAAAATTATGTTTATCAGTGTTATTTTAGAGGAAAATCCTAAATCTTCTTTTAATTATTAAAATGTATACATTACAAGAAAGTGTATATTTTAAAAATAAAGATATTAAATCTATTCTCTATCTTTATAAACCATGTAGTAATATTAGTATATAATAATTGTAATGTTAATGGTTTTATGCAGAATTTTCTAATTTACAATCCAGTTATCAGGCTTAGCATTTTGCACATAGTACAAGGTGATTCAAAGAAACGGGGAATTTAAAAAATTAAATAACGTTAATGAAAAATTTTTTTAGAAAATTAATTTTATTTCATGTAATTGTACAAATGTTGCCATTTTTCGATACATACATTTTAGTTTATTTTTTAAAGATGACATCTTCCAGGTGACCTCCTCTTATACGTAAACACTCACGAAGTCTCTTCGTTAAATTGTTCATGGTTTGACGTAACATCTCAACTGGAATTTCCGCAATTGTTTCTCGGATCTTTGCCTTCAGTTCTTCCGTTGTAGCAGGTCTACTGTGGAACACTTTGCTTTTAAGGTGACCCCACAAAAAGTAATCGCAAGCTGAGAGGTCAGGAGATCTGGGAGGCCATCTAATGTCACCATTTCGTGAAATGACACGTTGTCCAAACAATCGGCGTACAGCTGCCATCGATATTCGTGCAGTATGTGACGTTGCTCCATCTTGTTGAAACCAGGCTGTGGAAATCTCTTTTGTTGTTCCACAACAAAGGTTTCAAGCATGGTAACTAGCTGAAGGTAACTAGCCGACGTCACTGTAATCGCAAGACCGTTGTCATCCTCAAAAAAATAAGGGCTTATAACACCGTAACATGACACAGCACACCACACGGTCACTTTCTGGCTGTGCAACGGACACTGTTGTAGCTGCGTATGATTTTCTTGTGCCCAGTATCTGAAATTTTGCTTGTTAACAAATCCACTGAGGTGGAAATGAGCTTCGTCTGACATCCACAGTTCGTGAACAAACTCTTCGTTATCATTAATCTTATGAAGCATTACATTACAGAATTGTGCTCGCACAACTGCATCGTTCGGTTTCAGTTCCTGGACGATCTAAGTCCTTCACTAACATTCTTCGAACACTTGAACTATGCAATTGTAAAGATGCTGAGAGATGACGGATTGACCGATGTGGACTTCGTGTGACAGCATCTCGTAAAGCTTGAACATTCTGTGGTGTACGGACGGTTCGCTCACGGCCTGGAGGTTTATTTTTCATTGCCGAACCAGTTTGCTAAAAATTAGATATCCATGCTTTAATTGCATGTGCTGATGGAACATGGTCGTGCCGTCCCAGATTAAAATGACGGCAAAATTCTCTACGCGCTCCCTCCACACTGTCATTGTTTTTGTAAAACGCTTTGATAGCAAATGCACGTTGCGCACCACTCCAAGGATCCATGACAACTAAATGGCAGGTTAGGTTAGAGAGGCTGGCGCCACTTATCAAGTGGTACCAATCGCCCACGGCTACCGACACAACTTTCAAAATTTCCCGTTTCTTTGAATCACTCTGTACAAGAAACAACTCTTATTTACATCATAAAAAAGTCAGTTACTTTACCATTAACAGGCAGTTGAAATTTTATTCTTTGATAAGAAATCCTATAAAAAAGGAAATTCTCATTCCAAGATAGAGATTGTTGGGTGCCAGTATGTTTTTAGTTCCTTCCTCTTCTTAATAGTTATTAAATAATCTTTCTTGAATCTGAAATTATTCCTCATTACTTTCTTCATATATTAATATGAAGAAAGTAATGAGAGATGATAACATTTCATCAATATCCTACAATATTAATTTAACAGGATAGAAAATTACATATGAAAAGTTTAAAATACAGTAACCTAAAAGGAAAAATTTTAAAAAGTTTAGGAAAAATCTTGGCTGTGTATATCGTGGTTCTTCACTCTTGTAACATCCTTTCCTTTGTGATGGTTATTGTGATTAGGATTGTAACTAACTTAAAACATGAATAAAAAAATTGAAACAATTGTAATAAGCTTTTTCAATAAATGTAACATTGTGTAGAAAGTTTTCTTATTAGTAACAAATAAATAGTAATAATAAATATCAATCCACTATTTAGCTTTCAAAGTTCACAGTAAAAAGCTAAGTTCTTCTGTAGTAATTAAATATTTACAGCACTCATGTTTAACTTCACCTAATGTATAACTTGTGGCATCTTCAAAGTAGAATAGGAAAAATAACATGTTCAAATTCAGAAAATTCTTAACTAAATAGTTACGAAGAGTTTTATTATTAGGAGTGGTGTACTTGAATTCAAATATTGACATGAATATGATAATTGATCAGCTAGAAGAATGCCTAATAAATAAGGTAGTCTACGTGGAAAATATTACTGTTGAGGGAGAACTCATAGGATGAATAAACACTTTCAATAGATTGGAGTAGGAAATAACAGTAGGAACAGGCATGGAAGGAAATGGTGTTCAAAAGACTTGAAGGTTAATTTGCAAGATGAAAGGCTAGTTGGTGGAAAAGCTAGGATTGATACTGTTGAATGGAAGGGATGTACTATACCAGGTAAATGCATATTTCTAGAATGTTGTTAGTATTGTGGATTATGTTGGTAAATGTAAACTTGAGTATGAAAGTTCAAAGATTTGAGTTACTAGATTAAATTCTGTGTTCAGACCACTTGTCAATTAGGTTGAAGATTAATTGTGCCTCAGTAGCTCAAAAATGCTTGTAAAAAACTAAAAAAGATAGTTGAGCCTTATTGAAAAATGGGATATAAATAAGGTTGTATTATTTTTTTTAAATATTACAGAATAGACTGTGATTATGAAAAGAATATGTGTTTATGACAAGTTAAAATATATAAATGTGATACAACAAAAAGATTGCAAATAGTGATGGAGAGGAATAATCTTGGCTGTGATAAGGTATAAAAAGAGAATACCATTTCATATTAAGAAGTAAGAAATGATAAAGAATGTAAAATCGGAATGAGGACAGCAAGTTAACAAATTATCTGAAAAAGAAAAAGCAATGTAAAAGAATTTTAATGAACAGAAAAATATAAACTTGCAAGGGAAACTGAAAAATATTACAAACTCTGAACAATTTTATCAGGTGGTGAGAAAATTTGGAAATAAAAAAAAGACAATAATAAACAATATTAAGAGAAATAAATCACATTGAGAAAAATTGAAGAAAATACTGACAGTATTTAAACACTGAGACAGATATAATAAAGTGAGGAAGATATTTGGAAAAACTTCTTGATGAAAAATGTAAAACCATGAATCTGAGAGTTTTATTAATTTAAAACAAGAGATGTTGGATAGGCCTGTAAAAATGCAAGAATTGACTAAAACACCAAAACCAGATGAACATTGAATGTGCACAAGAAACTAAATCAAAGCTAGATAAGAGGCTTTTTAATATTTTATAATTATATAATTATTTACCTTTATAAAGAAACATGGATCAAAATTAGAACAAGTGGGAATTCACTAAGGAGGTAAGAGCAACAGTATGAGTTTTGGCGGGAAATCCAATGTCAGCAATAGCTTTCATCTTGTATACCTCAGACATGGAGGTTGAATTTAGAAAATTGAAACTAATATGTACAGATATACCAGACAGCATTACATATATAATGAACATAATGTATTTGATTAGATTAGCTTGATGATCTTAACTGTAAGTAAAGTTGACTTTAGAACAAAATTTTTTGTTGTAATTGCTATTCTAAGAATGAGTTATTTAAATCTGAATGTCCAAAAAAAAATAAAAATAAAGGAGGAGAAAGGAATAAATAAATTGACATTTTTAAATGTCTCAACTATTATTGAAATGGTAATTGGTTAACTGGCACATCTTCTGCCACCATCCCATTTGGTCGCCCTAGAGCATATGACCAAATGTCCGTGCCAAAAACGGTTACTGTGCCTCAAAAATAGTTTAGCGACTAATAATCTAATAGCTCCAGTGAGCTTACCTAACAGTGTGAGCAGACTAAGCAAGGTGCCATACACCACCTGCTTACATGTCCCAACTGCTCACTTGTCATACAATTAAATTAAACCGGGGAGGTGCACCCCTTGTTATTATATTAAAAGACAGTAATTTCCTGTTGCGCCTCAGTTGCTGAATGCCAGCTAATACCTGTCCACCATTTAAAGCGCATGGAACTTTATCTGACTGGTGCTCAGCCATTATCTCTGGATTAGCTTCCCACAGCAGCACGGTAGGCGTCATTATACTTTACCCTTAACTAATCTACCAATGTCGGTTGAACCACCCAACCTCATCGAGGAACTACCACACGGTTTGACAATGCGGCTCTCGCCAATTTTCCCCTTGACCTCTAAGTTCCAGGGTGGCCCAGTCTCTGCCCCCCCCCCCCCAAGAGCAGGGCAGTCAAACATCATATACTCATTTGACTGGACCTCCCCACAGATGCACAGCTCATCAGCTGCCAGGCGGAACCTAAACAAATATTGTTTTAAATTTACATGGTTGGAGAGCACTCTGGCTCCCGTTGCCCTTAAAAACGAAGGAGAGGCACACCATCCCCCTAGATCCTGTATAAATTTATATAAGGACCTTCCCTTAGTCGTGGAGTGCCATTCTTGCTGCCATGCTTCCATCACGAGGCTGTAAAGCCTCCTCCAAAGGCGGGAGATGGGTAACTGTTCGAAATTTAGAACCGGTGCATTGAGATCACCGTTCCGCTCCGGTACTGGCCCGGCTCGAAACCGCATCCGAAATACCTTGGCTTGCCTACCTCTTCGCAATTTCCACATAACCGACCGAACTTTCACCACTAAATCGATTGGGAGAGCCTTTCCCAATACAGTAGTAGCCTCGTAGGAGGTTGTTTTAAAAAAAACAGTACATACAATTAAGGCTCTTCGCTGGGCACTCCCAAAAATTTTGATAAGTGCTCGATTTCTATCCAACCTATTCGCCCAAACGGACGCCGCGTAAAAGGTCATACTTTCGAAGACACCTCGGTACACCATGTACAAATGACGGCCCGACAGTCCGTAATCCTTTCGAGCAATCCTCGTAAGCTTGTGCATCACAGAGACGGCGTCCGCCGCTACTTACCTAATGTGGTTGCTAAACAGCAACTTCTCATCAAACAAAACACCTAGGTACTTATGAACTCGAACTCAACTGATTACACAGCCTTTATACTTAATACGGGGGTTACGACTGTATAATAATTTGTCTGCACCCTTGAGAAGCATAAACTTCGTCTTGGGCACAGAAATCCTTAAATTTGGAATGTCCATCCAGCTCTCTGCGGTTGACAAAGCCGCCTGCGCTCGGTCTTCTAGTTGCGGTCTTGAATTACCACGAACTAACAGGAGACAGTCATCAGCGAAAGCTTGGGCCGTGACCCCTCCCGGGAATGTCAGTCCCAAAAATCAGTCGAATACCAGGTTCCACAGCAAGGGATCGAGAACTTTCCCCCGGGTTTCCACCTGAGTTTAACAGACGGCTCCCCGGAAGTAGCGGTCATGACGGCTCCAGGCACTCTCCGATCAGCGGACTGGCCACTACCTAAGGGTCCGTCCATTGGCCGAGGCCGCCGTAGGACCCTATCGCAGCCAGTCTTGATGGCCAGGCCGAATTGTTCAGCAATCAATTCCACCTCCTCTCTGTGCTCCATGCGCCATTCTAACCCCTGCAAAGCAGCCGCACAGTCATGCCGCAGCATGAGCTGATCCAGGCCCCTTAGGTTATAGCGACCCGAATCTGGAGCTCTTAGACTGCCACTGTAAGTGATCTCATAGGTTGTAAGCCTATGATCACTCATACTGGCCTCGGGCCAGACAGTCCAACTACTTGTACACCTGAGCAGATCGCCCGTCACCAAAGTTACGTCGATGTAACTTTCCCCCAGTTCGGAAGAGAAAGTCGGCGGTTGTTCTGCTTCGTTAAGCAAGTAGAGGTTCCTGGTTTCAACGAATTGTGCGAGATCAGCGCCTCTGGAGTCAGTGAGTGGTGAACCCCAGGCGGTAGACTTGGCGTTAGCGTCCAGAGCAACCAGCACTCTGATGCCCGGAAGACCGTCCAGAATACGCCCAACTTCACCAACAAGTCATCGATACTCCATCCAAGCTGGAAATATCCCGACACCAGTACGTACCCCTCGTGACTCGCACGACGGTGAACTGCTCATCAGAAAACTGAGGCCTCCAGAAGACACACAACGAGACCGAGCCGACCACGATCGCAGAGAGTGACCGTTATACACGTTAATGAATAACATCAACCCCGTGGAAGCCGACCACCCTATCCCTGACCGTGTACGCCTCCTGGACCAAGAAGACCTCGAGGTCATTTTGAAATGGTAAACCAATTCGACTATCTAGGGGTTCTCTTTTCTTCCAGTTGTTTGTTTTCACTGGCAAAGGAAAACAAACCAGATTTTAATGTGTACTAAAAATAATGCAATTTACCCCAGAATATATCAACAGGCAAGAAAAAAGTATTATAAAAATTTCATACTTTGAATTGAACCAAACACTTAACTAATGCAAATAATTATTGGAGATTGTGAGAAGTAGATACCCAAACACATGTGATGAAGCACTGCTAAAAAAGACATGAAAGAAAGTGACAGAAATTATAACTGGGCTGTTATAAAATTATTAATTGACCAAAAAATTATTATTGATTTACATTACTATTGATTTCAGTTTAAATTATTAATGATTTAAATTGAAATTGAAGATTGGGAGGTTTTAATGCATCCATTGTAAACCTACAGCTGGCACTATCAGACAGTCATTTGTTTCGGTCTCTGCAAAACTCCCTGAATGGCGTTAGGTTAGTTTCAAAAGAGGCCTGTGAAGACCAAATATCACAATTTCTTTCCAGAAATCATAGAAGTTTTATAGTGACAGGATTATGGCACTGAAGGTCATAAAAAAAAAGGTGTATGTAATCTCATAATGTTACTTTCCAGTAACAGTAAATGTATTCTCAATTTTGACCTCCAAGGCTCTATACGTTTTAGATAACCTTATATTAAATTTACTACATGTATTATTTTTTTAAAGAAAATCTGTAGTATCAAAAAAAATTCTTGCACAGTTCTATTGGTCTGTGCCACTTTCACTGCTTTTTCATTTGTTCTGTGGTTGATACACTACGCTGGAATTGAGCTCTTTCTGCATATAGAACATTTGCAAGGTTCCACACCTTGTCTTTGAGAAATGATTCTTCTCTACTCTTATTGGTAGCATCCTTTGAAAATAACTTCATTGACTGGAAAGATGTTTTTCTGTTTCCTAGATCTTGTGATATTCTTTCCTTTGTGATTTGGAACTGTATTAACTGTTAGTGTGATGCTTGGTACTCCTTGTAGTGGCCTTTGGTCAATTTTTGAACAATTCATGTTTAGATATTGAGATAAGTCTTTAGGATGATAAATCTGTTGAGGACTTGAACATTTTGTAAGGAATAAAATGTATTCATGGATCTATGGCAACTTGCTTTATACTTAAATTCTTTATCAACTCCACTCTTGCTTGAGTTATGATATAGAATAATTTTTACATTTCTATGTCAGAAAATCTTCATAATTTGTCAATAGATGCTATCACAATACACAAATGAAGGAAAAATAACAAGTTTTTGGTTGTTGACTTCAAAGTAATGTGCTCTCTAACTTGAAATTAAACAACAACACACGAACAATTTCATGTTTTTTCTTTGTATGTGTTTCAACTAACATTAACCTGTGATATCTAAGTCGTACATACAATAGGTAGTGCAAGGCCAGTTGTTGACAGTTACATTGTATCAAGTCCCAGAAATAACTTTGACTATTGTTTAAAAACAGACTGCAGAATTATCCACCAATATGATTCTGCAAGTTTTTTGTCCTACACATAATTCCAACTGCTAGAATAAAATGTTGTTGCACTTACCAACACAAAAATCTTCATTACATACTGGCAGGCTTATTTTAGTTTTGGAATGATTTTGTGCTGCTGTCATCAAATGAAAGAGAAAACTGAATCTCTTCAGTGACTTAGCAATCCTGAAAAATTCAACACTTAATTCATCATAAAGATTTAAATTTGTAATTTTTGTAAATTAAATCTAGACAAACTTTGATACTCTACATTTAGGAGCAATACCTTCAACCCTCTTGCCAGGTACAAAATTCTAAATGTAGTGTTTACTTCTCGTTGTTATAGCAATTTTTCATGACAATTACATTAGTTTCTGTCTAGCCATATATCTGTACAATTATGATTTCATTTAACATTTCTTCATTAAATAATAAATTTACATATCCAGAGAGGTATTGTTTCTTTTTCTATACAATTGGTATGTCAAATGTTCTCTTTATTTTACTTCAGTATCCCATAACATTTCTCGATTGTTCCTAATAAACATAACTGGTTTTCTTAAATATGATTTACAATGGCATTTATTTTTCTGTAAAGTGGAATCTTTCCTAAATTGATAAAATTATTTAATTCTTCTGATAATTATATTGGTGCTATGGTAACCTATCTTCCGTGACTTGTTTCATCTACAAAATGGTTTTCTTCATAACTGTTTTCAAATAAGTGCCTATCAAATGAACCAATTTGTTTATTTTTTTTTAATTCTTCCATTTTTTCTTTTAAAAGAAAAGAAATTTCTTGTTTACAATCAAGTGATTGTAGCTTTCTCTTCTGTTAAATTCATTTACAGTCAAAAATTTCAATAAATCTGTGTAAACTGGAAACATTAAAAAAGTATAATTGTCACTAAAAAAAAAACAAAAAAAACACTACTCACACATTATTAACAGATAAATGGAAAGAATTATAACAGATAAGTGTACTATGGTAAAACAAGACATCTGTGGAGAAAAAACACATAAGGGACTCATGGAAGTCTACGCAATTGGCCTGTTGCTGAAATGCATCTGCAAATGTGTTTATGATCTGACTCTCAGATAGTTGTCAGAAACAGATTGCCAGGATGTGCTCTATTTCACAATACAACTATCTTGCAATTAAATTATTATTATTATTTTTATCTAAAACTAAATTATTTCAATTTGATCACATTTCGAGTGACAAGGATATTGGTGTTTTTGATCACGTATTATTGGTATAGAAGATAAGATTAAAAAAGAAACACATAAAGATTCAGGATTTACAAAAACACACATTAAATTATGGTTTTAATTTTTGTTCGTAAATTTAAAAATTATTAAACTTAATAACAGGAAAAAACAAGTTATAAAAGATAAATAAGTTTAAAATTCTGCGTTAAAATAGCCATTTAAAAATATTATTTTGTCCAGGTTTTTTGGCAATAGTCCATTCCTATGCAAATTGGTTAGCTGTTCAGCCTTAGAAAACACTCTTTCTGAGAAAACTGATATTGCAGGTACACAGGATTATTTTTAATTTATCTCATATAATTCAGGTAATGAATTTCTATACAATTCCCAAAATTCCAAAGGATTTTTGGGAATCCTTAGAGTCTATTTAGATGTGGCATTTCCAAATATTGTTGTATTTGCATTATTCTGGTTGTTCCAGGGGTCATTGTTATTTGCACTTTACATAATATTTCTTCAAATAAACTCCAAAGACTAAAGATTAGGATTTGTTGTTTCTGATGTTCTAAGATTTTATCTAATGGCAGAGTATCAATGTCCATTTGCCTTGAATTAATTAAATTTATAAAATTTTTTTAAATCTTGAATCAACAAAAGTAGCTTTGGCTATTAATTTAAAACCTTCCAAATTGCCAAGCCTTCTGCCAATAACTTCAAGTAAATTTTCTTTTAAATTAACTCCAGCATTTGTTGAATATTTATTTTATGTGTTTGTTTTGTCGAATATTTTTTTCCTAACAACTCAATAATAATTTGCTGAACAGGCTTTACAACACTAATAAAGTGACAATTATCCATTTTAAGGCATCCAGATATTGAGGAGCATTTGGAATTTCAGATATAGTAGCAGACAATGGATTTTTATTTTTCAAATAATGAGAAAATAAAATATGTCTTGTTGCTGGCATTAGTAAGAATGTTTTAAAATACAGTATCACTAAAACAGAATTCCACCTGGTAAAGTCATCCTGTTTAAGTGTTAATACAGGTGAATTTAAAATTCAATGGTCATTTGTTTGCCCCTTAATTTGTGACTTGCCATAACACTATGTTAAAAATGTGAAACAAGATACCTGCATTTTTTCAATAAATCTGAAAACTTTTTGTTCTTTTTAATAGCATCTTGCACAGATAAATTAAGGGTATGAGCCTCACACAGGTGGTATTGGAATTTTAAATGTTCATTAATTGCATTTTATTGCAGCCATTGTTTTTCTTTTCTTTTTTTTTAACCTCCGGGTTCACTGTTAGGCATGCTTCAGAGGATGAGATGAATGATTTGTAGCGCTTGTGAAAATGCCATGCCTTCGAACCCGGGACCTCCGGATGAAAGGCCGAGACGCTAACACTCGTGCCACGGAGGCCGACGTTTTCATATCCATTGTTTACAACTATTGTCACTATTTTATCGGTGATATTCCATTCTTCAAATTTTTTTTTTTTTAGATTACTGGGTCCAATTAGAATACTAGCCAATTACTGGGTTGGCAGGGGGCGCGGCTCGGTTGTGGATGTTACCGCATCCTCTGATGGGATTGCCCATTGGATCAAGGACTGGCGGATTTCTGAGGAAGAGCTGGCGAGTGACCACTTGGCTATTATGTTCACGGAAGTGCGGAAGGTCGGGAACTCCTGCCCGTAGTCAAAGGTAGCGGCCCTCAGAACGTCAGGCCAAACGTATTGTGGACAGGGTGGCTGATCGGTTGGACCCTGCTCGGACGATCACACCTGAAGGGCTTACGGAGGTACTGTGTGATGACTACAGTCGAGGTGGACGACCTGAGAGGCCGGCTAAGTGAAGAGTTCACTGGTGGATTGATGAGATTGTTACCAGGAGAGCAGCTACAATCGCTGCTAGAAGGAAACTTCAGAGAGCAACGAGGAAAGCTTCTAATGATGTAGACAAGTTACTTGTTCCATACCGACAAGCAAGAAAGTCCCTTTGTGCTGCCATTAAGGAGGCCAAGGCGAAAGCCTGGGCGGAGCTGGTAGCAGATCTGGACGTTAATCTTTGGGAGGGTGCGTATAAAATTGTCATGAACAAATTTGGCGCTCCCAAACCCCCTCTATCTCGTGAAACAACACTTCGGGTTGTCGATGAGCTGTTCCCAGTAGCTGAAGGCCTGTGGAATGAGATAGCCCCGGAGCATGAGCAACGATTCTCCATTCTTGAGGAGCTGAGGCTGGATGCCAAGCGAATTAGTGCAGATAAGAGTCCGGGGTTGGTCGAGGTCCCTGGATCGCTCGTAAATTAATGGCGACAAGACATCCTTGGGTCATATTGGACGCCTATAATACAGCTTTGGAGAGCTGTCGCTTTCCTTCTTGTTGGAAGGAAGCGCGGTTGGTCCTGTTGCCAAAGAAGAGAGACATGCTTGGGAGTGGTGTCTCACATATCGTCCGACATGCTTGCTCAGCACCATGGGTAAGCTGTTGGAGAGACTTATCGCTGATAGGCTCTGGTGCGAGGTGAGATTTCCCCAGATCAATATGGCTTTGTTAGGGGGAAGTCCACAATTGACGCGTTGAAACGTGCAACTGAATGGGCTAGAGATCGAAGTAGTGGCACTGGGCGTCGACGGAGGATCCCATTATGGTCCTCCTAGACGTCAGGAACGCCTTTGGTAATCTCCAGTGGTCGACGATTATTGATGTCCTGAGAGAGAAGAATATAAGTGGGTATCTCCTTGGCATAATTAACAGTTACCTACATTGCAGAAGGCTTAAAACCCCCACAGAAGATGGTGAGTTGGTTTTTGACGTGTTTGGTGGGGTTCCGCAGGGGTCGGTTCTCGGCCCACTCCTGTGGGACCTCGCTTTTAATGGGCTTTTGAGACTTGAGTTTGATTGGGACGTTGAACTTGTTGCATATGCAGATGATTTGGCCCTCCTCGTGCACGGACACACTGAAGCAGAAGTGGAGGAGGTAGCCAATAATGGGGTCCGGCGAATAAGTTGTTGGCTTGAGGTGAGAAGACTACAGTTAGCACCTATAAAACCTCTGTAGTAGCGTTGGTCGGGAGAAGAAGTTTGCGAGAAATGCAAATTAATGTTGCTGGGACCAATATTCCCACGTCAGGGTGCGTTAAGTGATAAAGCTTTCAAAAGAATTGTACACATTACCTCGGCGTGTGGTTGGAGAG
Organism: Lycorma delicatula; assembly: GCF_047948215.1. NCBI lineage: Eukaryota > Metazoa > Arthropoda > Insecta > Hemiptera > Fulgoridae > Lycorma > Lycorma delicatula. Next base: position 114,980,886 of record NC_134455.1, on the reverse strand, counting down.
GAGCCGAAAGTACAACGTCCCCACCTTCAGCAGACTTTGTCACGTGCTGAGACAGTTGTTAATAATCTCAGTAAGCGTATGCGTAACCACAGAGGTCCTCGTGCTTCTAGACGACGTGTAATACTGACGGTGGCTTCTTCTATCATATTTTATACCGTCCCTGCGTGGGTAGAGGCCCTTGAAAAGAAAAGGAATGCAGATAAAGTATCATCACTTCAAAGACGTGCTGCATTGAACATTGCGGCCGCATATCGCACGGTTTCGCGAAACGCTATTGAGGTCATCTCCGGGATTCCTCCGGTGCGGCTGCGTGCTTTGATGCTCCGGCGGGTTTATCTTGGTATGACTAAAGACCGAGGCTAAGGACTTACTTCTGGTCGAGTGGCAGGAGGCCTGGAACACCTCACCTACTGGTGTATGGATGCGTAAATTAATTCCTAGAATAGACGTGTGAGTGCAGAGAGGACTGGGTGAGGTGGGTTTCTATATAACCCAGCTCCTTTCTGGACATGGCAAATTTGAAGCCTACCTGCATCGATTTGGCAGGAGAGTGTTTCCTCTATGCAGGTACTGTGATCTTGAGGATACCGTTGAGCACACCATCTACCAATGCCAGCGGTGGGATGTGGTAAGACAAGATGTCGGGCTTTCTCCAAAAGAAACAGTTCCATACATATTGATATGAAAAGCGGAATGGGACAAGGTAGTACACTTAGCTACTAGAATCCTGAAAACTAAAACTAGAGAAGCTAGAGAATGGGATAGAGCCTGATTCAGGACCCAGATCAATAAAAGGACTGAAGATCACCAGCAAGGAATCAGAGTTCCATACACAAGACCTGAGACTCAGGCGAAGAAAGTGACTTGAAGGTGAAGGGGCGAAGGACAGCCCCCTGTGGAACCGTCGTGCGTCGCCACTTGTGCGGTTGGGCGATGGTGATGAAGCACGGGGACTCTGGACCCTAAAGGCACCTCCTGGGCCCGCGCAATGCTTAAACTACAGGACCGACCCCGGAGGAGGAGAAAAGGTGAGATATGAGTTTCAGTCGGTAGGGTGCGGGTACACATAGGCTCTTAATAACATCTAGCCGTGCGAGTCCCACACTCCCCCATTTATGGGGGGTACGTAAATGACATTTCTCAGACTCATTTATAACAAAACAAAAAAAAAAAAAAAAAAAAATAGAGCCAATTGCTGCTACTCCCACATGAGCAGCTAATATTCGCAAGTCGCTAGCACAATTGACTGTAGTTTGTTACTGTGTATAAGATGACTAAAAACTATTTATTGTCATCATTCGACCAAATATCGGTGGTTACTGAAACATATTTTACTGAATTTAAGATATTTTTAATTTTCTCCGATATTTCAGAGTAAATTTGTGGTAGTGTTGTACATGATAAATATTTCCAACTAGATGGCATATACAATGGTTGCAATTTCCTTGTATATTCTAAAAAACCACGATTTTCAACCAATAATAATAAAGGTTGGAAATCAATAGCTACCGTTTTATTGATGCATCTATCAATTGCAGTTTTTTCCACAGTAGATAATTGTTTGTCATTACGTCCAAATAAACGTAGATGGCTTTTTAGGCAGAGCTATATTTACTTTTTAAATGAGATTTTAATACCTGGTGTTTCGGGTGATGAATCTGGAACCAGTGAAAATACCACTATTGATATATTATTGAAAAGCTCTCAATGTGGATTTTGGGGTTTTTTGGACAATTTTGGTCCAGTCGATTGAAATCAAACGGAGAGGTGCACAACTAGATGTTACAGCAGTCTTAAATCCAAAATTTCAACATCCTACGGCTAATCGTTTTTGAGTTATGCGAGACGAACGTACGGAGTCACGCCGAACTAGACAACATTGATTCAGGGATGTTGGAAATGGATATTTCCGTTGAAATCTGAAAACCGAGATTTTTCGCAATCACAATAACTACTTACTACGTACAAGCAAGTAAAAAATTTATACTATTAATATTTCGAGTGAGTCATTCGATTATTTATATCATTTGATTACTAATATTTCGATTAAAATTTAAAATAATTTGAATTTACCAGTCACTACCTCAATGTAGTAAATACGATACGTAAATAAAGTACTATGAGTTTAGTAATCAATTTAATAATGGTACCAATAGAATATCACAAAATGATATCAATAATATGAAATTCTGATCAGTACTTAAAAATTTACAGCTACGAGCTTTGGGAAAAAAATAAGTAAAATCAGATGTGATATAATTGTAAACCCATAAATGTTGTATCAAAATGTTCACAAAACTACTACTCTGTTTCGTATGGGACAAAACATTTTTTTTTTCTTTCTTTCCAGGTTTCCTTAAGAAACAATACTTATATCTGATTTTTTCTCATATTAGGCCACAAATATCCATTTTATATATCCAATTTTTGTTTGCAACAGTCACCAATCAACTGGGAATATTCATAAATGTTGTTGCTTTTTCACCTTTGATGAAGTTTTAATGGAAACACTTTTTTTTCTTCGACCACGGATTAAACAACATAACTTTATTTTCCCATTATTATTTCTTAAAAACATCTATTTTTCTTTTTATAAACTCAAATTTACAGTTTAATCTTCTCTTCAAGTAATAGCCGACTTGTTTTCTATTTCTTACTTGCATAAGATCTATACTATTTTATATAGAGAAAGAGGGTTTTTTGTTTGGGTTAAACAAAAAACTACCCGATCTAACGCTATTAAATTTTTACCCATGTTTCTTGGCATAACTGAGAATGCTTTGGATATATTTCATCTCGAAATATCTCTAATATATATATATATATATAATGTAGTAGTGGAAATTTTCTGGTTGAAACACAAACTAATGAATTGTGAATGTCTATCACTGTATGAGTAGGGTTTGAAGTGATGGATTATTAACATCTAAAAACCAATTTCTACTCTTTCTTAGTTTCAAGGGTTAAAATTGATTTTTGAATTTTTTTTTGAGACCCTGTTATTTTTTTAACTTCTCGGTAACAAATGAAAAAATAAATGTCATTTTTGGTGAGTGTAATCTTTTTCATGTTAATAAACCAATTTCTAGATTTTTGAAATTCGACCTTGAAAGGGGATGAAGAAAGATAAAAACTTTTTGAACAATGATTATAAATTTTCCCAATCCCGAGTACAGTAAATGAGATATTCAGTACATTTGGTCTTACAAATACTCTACAGATAAATATTTAAAAACCATTTTCAAGTTTTTTTTAATTCCCGATTCTTTAAGGGATGCAAAGGTATCTGGCTTAACCACCACAACCATGCCATCTTTACTGTATGTGTGACTGGCTGCACCTGCCTCTGGTTACTTGACTAATAAACATAGAATAAAAAGATTGACCATTACGGGAAACGCAAATAACCATAGAGGGTAGGTGAAGTTGAGATTGGAAACTAGTGTCTAATATTTGTAATATTATTCTAATATTCTACGCCTTATTATAGCATAGAATTAACTAGTGTTAATAATTTCTACTTTGTAACTAACAATATTGATACTATTATGAAACAAGCCCCTGCAGATGTATTTGTTAGTTTGCAAGACCAATGGTTTTAGATTTGCAAAAAATAAAACACTTTCAGTTCCATTTAACAAGTTTGGGGTAGATGATTCTCTGCACAAACAAAAAGTAAAAATTTCAGAACATGTATATGAAGAAAAATATGACATATCATTTTTTTCATTCAGTGTTTCAGGAAGTTTATGCTATATTTTATAGGGGTTTGCCAATAATTATTGATTTACATATAATCTTACATGACAGATTTGGTCCCAGAAGTACATTAACAATAATTTCTGAGAAAATTGTTGTAAAACTCAAAAAATTTGAGTTAAAAGACATCCTTTTTTAGGTTTGGAATAAACTTTGTTAAATTGCCATTAACGAAATAGATCTTAAAGACAATTTGGGAAGAATTTAATTCTGAGAAAATTGTTGTAAATTAAGCCAATAGAATTTTATAAAATCCATTTATATTGAAAACCAAAAAAATCTAAAAACCTTGAACTACAAATGATCAGTTAAAAAGTAAACCTACTTCTCTCAAAATAATGTTATAACAAACTCGAATTATTAAATATACATTAGGTGCTCATAATGTCCATTTTTCATGTTAATGCACATCCCGTAAAACTTGCAAATACAGTATATTCATGTTAGCAGAGGGACATCCTCTAAAACCTGAGGGAGCTCATTCTGAACAAAATTTAGATACAGCATCTTTGAGAGCCAATGATTAGGGATCATTAGGTTCAATCAGAACATTTTCTATTATATCACACCAGATGTTAGAGATTGATTCAGAAGTTGTGCAGTTACCATCATACCAAATACAGTTGCTTCTTGTATTGTTAATACCATTACATGTAAATGATGCTTCATCAGTGAAAAGTATTTGTGTGCCTAATGCATTATTTTCTAGTACCTACTACAGTTACTGATTTTGTGATCAATACAGTTTTTCCAGGTGTTTTACTTGCTGAAGATCCTCACAAGGTAATGTTCTTCATAGACTACAATTTGTAAATAAGCAGATAACCTTCATATCGGGTTGAAGGACTTCACTGAATTGTAGGCAATATCTGTTCATGATCATTTATATCTGTAAATTCCTATTTATTGGGAATAATTTGATTAGGTAGTCGTCAATGATATTCTTCAACAACTTCTCTAGTGTTACAATTGTAGTTCCCATAGATAAAATGTATAAATGCATAGTTCTTGTATAAGTATTTGTACAGCGTTTTCTATATTATAGTTCCTAATTATTAACAGTTATTTAAAAAATAATATAGTATGAATGATAAATAATACACCAAAATCATTAATAACAGTTTGTATTCTTCTCACTTTTACTTTACATTGAACTTTATTTAATTGACATGAGCTGTGTAAAATAATATTTAAAAAGTTAACCTGTGGCTTGTTTTTGAAATTGATCACAAATATATAAATTAGGTCTTTAGTGGCTAAACAGAACTCAAAAAGAGAAATAAAATATTAAATACACAACAATAGACATTTTTTTTTTTTATTCTTGTGCAGTTAAATATTTTCAGAATTTGGTTCTCAAAAAAGTGGATTATATTTCACTGACTTTAATAACATCAATTTTATTATAATCAAATTCTCTACCAATTATGTCTAAAAGTCGACTCGATCATTGACAATTTAACTAAGTAAATTTACTGCCAAACTTAAAAATGCATATTTTTTGACTTAAATATTTTATTTTTTACAACCATTTTCTAAGAAAACTAGTGGAAATATAGTTCTGGAATCCATTTTTAAATTTTTTATATAAGATTACCACTCATTTTTCTCAATAGTTGGTGTCCATAGAGTTTTAGTATAGTATTATTCAATGTTTACAGTAAAATCCTTTTGCTAGCCATGACTTGAAAACAGTTTGTTTCTAAGCCTATGTTTATATAAATTTTTTTATAATTTTGATGAGAGGCATATACTCATAAAGTTTACCAGAAACTTCCTGAAACATTATATTTATGGCGAATTGTTTGTCTATTTCTCCTGTACTACGAAGTAGATCAATATTTAGCAAATTAAAATAGTTTAACAATTTCTACCTTACCTATTAAAAAAAATAACAATATCCATTTTTATTAATCAAGCAACAAAACTATTTTTTCATTCCTTAGCATAAAACTTCAAATTAGTAAAAATGTTACTAATCTTACTTTGACTGCCAAATTTGAAAAATGACTCCACCATCTAAAAGTTTTTAAAAACAAACAATTTACATTAGTTTTTAAATAGTAATTGCATAAATCAAAATTTTTCTGTAGTGACCTCATTTACACAATAGTTACATCACTGTAATTATTTTTATTTATAATATGAATTGTAAATTAACACTCTTTATCAATTTTATACTTAATAATAGAGATCGGATAGGTCTTCCTGATATTCTCAAGCAAATGCTATTAAAGTTTTTCCCCTAGTATATATTGATCATCCATTCCTTATGTGATCTGTATAACTAGAGAGTATAGTGTAACATTTTTATATTACAATTATGACTTTTGCAGTAGCAATTAAATAGTATTGTTTCCATTTGGATTGTACTGTTTCCACTTAAAATTCATACTGTTTGTGGTATAACTACAGCAGTTAATTATTCTTAAAACTGATCAAAATAAAAAATGGAAATGAAATGGATAATTTTCAATCATATACATAGTTATTACAAATGATCTTTCAGGTTACAAACTTGAATAACTCATGTTTAATTTATACTCAGATACATGAAAGTAGCATCAATGGAAAGGAAAACTAAAAAATTTTAAGTGGATGTTACAGCTGTCACGTAATTATTGATTTCATTGCTAGGGCGATAGGAGAGAAAATGGCTGCTAATAAAAACAGGAAGGCTTTTTGTGTGCAGGATTTTTATGTCTGCTAGACTATTATCATTTTGTAACATAATTGTAAAAAAAAATTTGGTGATGTGATGTAGTGAATCAAATGTAATAAAAAACCTCTTGACTTTCCCTTTTCACTGAAGCTACTTAACGTTATTAGTGTTATTAAACGTGAATTATTCATGTTTGTAATCAGAAAGATCATTTATAGTAACCCTAATTACTAACCCATGGGTTGGTCTAGTGATTAACTCATTGCAAATCAGCTGATTTTTCAAAGTCGAGAGTTCTAAGATTCAAATCCTAGTAAAGGCAGACTTTTATACAAATTTAAATAATAAATTGTGGATACCGGTGTTCTTTGGTGGTTGCATTTCAATTAACCACATCTCAGGAATGGTTGACTTCAGACAGTAAATGACTACACTTCATTTACAGTCATATATATCATCCTCTGAAGGATGATATAACCTTTCCGTAGGCTAAACAGAAAAAGAAAAATCCTAATTATTATCTGTAATAAAAGCAATATTATTTCTATATGGTTATTGATATTCATGAACATTTGGAGAACAAAATGACATAAAGAATACAGAAAAAATTAATTTACATTTTATAATTATCAGAAATTATGTTCTTCTACAAATGTGTAATTACATCAAACAATGATTTATTTAATGTATTATTTGTATGTTCACCTTTTTTTTTGTCTTCAGTCATTTGACTGGTTTGATGCAGCTCTCCAAGATTCCCTATCCAGTGCTAGTCGTTTCATTTCAGTATACCCTCTACATCCTACATCCCTAACAATTTGTTTTACATATTCCAAACGTGGCCTGCCTACACAATTTTTTCCTTCTACCTGTCCTTCCAATATTAAAGCGACTATTCCAGGATGCCTTAGTATGTGGCCTATAAGTCTGTCTCTTCTTTAAACTATATTTTTCCAAATGCTTCTTTCTTCATCTATTTGCCGCAATACCTCTTCATTTGTCACTTTATCCACCCATCTGATTTTTAACATTCTCCTATAGCACCACATTTCAAAAGCTTCTAATCTTTTCTTCTCAGATACTCCAAGATTGTCCAAGTTTCACTTCCATATAAAGCGACACTCCAGACATACACTTTCAAAAATCTTTTCCTGACATTTAAATTAATTTTTGATGTAAACAAATTATATTTCTTACTGAAGGCTCGTTTAGCTTGTGCTATTCGGCCTTTTATATCGCTCCTGTTTCGTCCATCTTTAGTAATTCTACCTCCCAAATAACAAAATTCTTCTACCTCCATAATCTTTTCTCCTCCTATTTTCACATTCAGTGGTCCATCTTTGTTATTTCTACTACATTTCATTACTTTTGTTTTGTTCTTGTTTATTTTCATGCGATAGTTCTTGCGTAGGACTTCATCTATGCCGTTCATTGTTTCTTCTATATCCTTTTTAGTCTCGGCTAGAATTACTATATCATCAGCAAATCGTAGCATCTTTATCTTTTCACCTTGTACTGTTACTCCGAATCTAAATTGTTCTTTAAACATCATTAACTGCTAGTTCCATGTAAAGATTAAAAAGTAACGGAGATAGGGAACATCCTTGTCGGACTCCCTTTCTTATGTTCTTCGATTATTACTGTTGCTGTTTGGTTCCTGTACATGTTAGCAATTGTTCTTCTGTCTGTATTTGAACCCTAATTTTTTAAAAATGCTAATCATTTTATTCCAGTCTATGTTAATGAATGCCTTTGCTAGGTCTATAAACGCCAAGTATGTTGGTTTGTTTTTCTTTAATCTTCCTTCTACTATTAATCTGAGGCCTAAAATTGCTTCCCCTGTCCCTATACTTTTCCTGAAACCAAATTGGTCTTCTCCTAACACTTCTTCCACTCTCCTCTCAATTCTTCTGTATAGAATTCTAGTTAAGATTTTTGATGCATGACTAGTTAAACTAATTGTTCTGTATTCTTCACATTTATCTGCCCCTGCTTTCTGTGGTATCATGACTATAACACGTTTTTTGAAGTCTGACGGAAATTCTGCTTTTTCATAAATATTACACACCAGTTTGTATAATCTATCAATTGCTTCCTCACCTGCACTGCACAGTAATTCTACAGGTATTCCGTCTATTCCAGGAGCCTTTCTGCCATTTAAATCTTTTAATGCTCTCTTAAATTCAGATCTCAGTATTGTTTCTCCCATTTCATCCTCTGTAACACCATTTTCTAATTCATTTCCTCCATATAACTCTTCAATATATTCCACCCATCTATAGACTTTTTTTTTTTTTTTTTTGTCTTCAGTCATTTGACTGGTTTGATGCAGCTCTCCAAGATTCCCTATCTAGTGCTAGTCGTTTCATTTCAGTATACCCTCTACATCCTACATCCCCAACAATTTGTTTTACATACTCCAAACGTGGCCTGCCTACACAATTTTTCCCTTCTACCTGTCCTTCCAATATTAAAGCGACTATTCCAGGATGCCTTAGTATGTGGCCTATAAGTCTGTCTCTTCTTTTAACTATATTTTTCCAAATGCTTCTTTCTTCATCTATTTGCCGCAATACCTCTTCATTTGTCACTTTATCCACCCATCTGATTTTTAACATTCTCCTATAGCACCACATTTCAAAAGCTTCTAATCTTTTCTTCTCAGATACTCCGATTGTCCAAGTTTCACTTCAATATAAAGCGACACTCCAAACATACACTTTCAAAAATCTTTTCCTGACATTTAAATTAATTTTTGATGTAAACAAATTATATTTCTTACTGAAGGCTCGTTTAGCTTGTGCTATTCGGCATTTTATATCGCTCCTGCTTCGTCCATCTTTAGTAATTTTACTTCCCAAATAACAAAATTCTTCTACCTCCATAATCTTTTCTCCTCCTATTTTCACATTCAGCGGTCCATCTTTGTTATATCTACTACATTTCATTACTTTTGTTTTGTTCTTGTTTATTTTCATGCGATAGTTCTTGCATAGGACTTCATCTATGCCGTTCATTGTTTCTTCTAAATCCATTTTACTCTCGGCTAGAGTTACTGTATCATCAGTAAATCGCCGCATCTTTATCTTTTCACCTTGTACTGTTACTCCGAATCTAAATTGTTCTTTAAACATCATTAACTGCTAGTTCCATGTAAAGATTAAAAAGTAATGGAGATAGGGAACATCCTTGTCGGACTCCCTTTCTTATTAGGGCTTTTTTCTTATGTTCTTCAATTGTTATTGTTGCTATTTGGTTCCTGTACATGTTAGCAATTGTTCTTCTATCTCTGTATTTGAACCCTAATTTTTTTAAAATGCTGAACATTTTATTCCAGTCTACGTTATCAAAAGCCTTTTCTAGGTCTATAAACGCCAAGTATGTTGGTTTGTTTTTCTTTAATCTTCCTTCTACTATTAATCTGAGGCCTAAAATTGCTTCCCTTGTCCCTATACTTTTCCTGAAACCAAATTGGTCTTCTCCTAACACTTCTTCCACTCTCCTCTCAATTCTTCTGTATAAAATTCTAGTTAAAATTTTTGATGCATGACTAGTTAAACTAATTGTTCTCTTTTCTTCACATTTATCTGCCCCTGCTTTCTTTGGTATCATAACTATAACACTTTTTTTGAAGTCTGATGGAAATTCCCCATTTTCATAAATATTACACACCAGTTTGTATAATCTATCAATCGCTTCCTCACCTGCACTGCGCAGTAATTTTACAGGTATTCCGTCTATTCCAGGAGCCTTTCTGCCATTTAAATCTTTTAATGCGCTCTTAAATTCAGATCTCAGTATTGTTTCTCCCATTTCATCCTCTTCAACTTCCTCTTCTTCCTCTATAACACCACTTTCTAATTCATTTCCTCCGTATAACTCTTCAATATATTCCACCCATCTATCGACTTTACCTTTCGTATTATATATTGGTGTACCATCTTTGTTTAACACATTATTAGATTTTAATTTATGTACCCCAAAATTTTCCTTAACTTTCCTGTATGCTCCGTCTATTTTACCAATGTTCATTTCTCTTTCCACTTCTGAACACTTTTCTTTAATCCACTCTTCTTTCACCAGTTTGCACTTCCTGTTTATAGCATTTCTTAATTTCCGATAGTTCCTTTTACTTTCTTCATCACTAGCATTCTTATATTTTCTACGTTCATCCATCAGCTGCAATATATCGTCTGAAACCCAAGGATTTCTACCAGTTCTCTTTATTCCGCCTAAGTTTGCTTCTGCAGATTTAAGAATTTCCTTTTTAACATTCTCCCATTTTTCTTCTACATTTTCTATCTTATCTTTTTTACTCAGACCTCTTGCTATGTCTTCCTCAAAAATCTTCTTTACCTCCTCTTCCTCAAGCTTCTCTAAATTCCATGGATTCATCTGACACCTTTTCTTCAGGTTTTTAAACCCCAATCTACACTTCATTATCACCAAATTATGGTCGCTATCAATGTCTGCTCCAGGGTAAGTTTTGCAGTCAACGAGTTGATTTCTAAATCTTTGCTTAACCATGATATAATCTATCTGATACCTTGCAGTATCGCCTGGCTTTTTCCGAGTGTATATTCTTCTATTACGATTTTTAAATTGGGTGTTGGCAATTACTAAATTATACTTTGTGCAAAACTCTATAAGTCGGTCCCCTCTTTCACTCCTTTTGCCCAGCCCTTATTCACCCACTATATTTCCTTCCTTGCCTTTTCCAATGCTTGCATTCCAATCTCCAACTATTATTAAATTTTCATCTCCTTTTACGTGTTTAATTGCTTCATCAATCTCTTCGTATACACACTCTACCTCATCATCATCATGGGCGCTTGTAGGCATATAGACGTTAACAATCGTTGTCGGTTTAGGTTTTGATTTTATCCTTATTACAATGATTCTATCGCTATGCGTTTTGAAATACTCTACTCTCTTCCCTATCTTCTTGTTCATTATGAAACCTACTCCTGCCTCCCCATTATTTGAAGCTGAGTTAATTATTCTAAAATCACCTGACCAAAAGTCGCCTTCCTCTTCCCACCGAACCTCACTAATTCCTACTACATCCACATTTATCCTATCAATTTCCCTTTTTAAATTTTCTAGCCTACCAACTTTTTTTAAACTTCTAACATTCCACGCTCCGACTTGTAGAATGTTATTTTTTAATTTTCTGGTGACCCCTTCCTTAGTAGTCCCCACCCGGAGATCCGAACGGGGGACTATTTTACCTCCGGAATATTTTACCAAGGAAGGCGCCTCTCCATCATTGCTATATGAAAATGCAGAGAGTCACATTTTCTTGGAAAAAAAGCAGCTGTAGTTTTCCATTGCTTTCAGCTGCGCAGTACTCAGAGGACTGAGTGATGTTGATATGGCCGTTTAAGTCATTCTGACTCACGCCCCTAACAACTACTGAAAGAGCTGCTGCCCTCTTTCAGGAATCATTCCTTAGTCTGGCTCTCAACAGATACCTCTCCGATATGGTTGCACCTTCGGTCCAGCTACTCTGTATCCCTGAGCACTCAAGCCCCCTCACCAACAGTAAGGTCTCATGATTCAGAGAGCAGGGTATATTCACCAGAGGGATGAAATTAGAAAGGGTATACAGCAAAAAAAAAAAAAAAAATGTAACTAATTCTTCCCACCTTAATCCAGAAAAGTTGACAAATAATAGAAATAAATGTTCCAGGAAAAAAGGTCAAAAAGAAAAAATCAACACTACTATACAATCACATAAAATCGATTACTCTTTTATTTTTTATACAACAAAGAATTACAGTTTCAGTTGAACTAGATAAGAGTAACAGTATTGTAATGGAAAAAAAACATCTTTAGAAAGAAAAATATTTAACAGGTGTAGATTATAAATTTAATTTATCTTTCATGGATACAGATCTTAAATACTTAATTGAATTCTTTCTAACACTGAAATGTCAGCTAACCAGTGAAGGAGCTGTATACCTTCAAATAGCTCTAACTGCTTGTTATAGTTGATATATTTTTTAAAATGTTGTGAACAACTTTACCAATTTATTAAGCCTTATAATTAAAATCATACCCACCTTTTTAAAAGAAATTTTTATTTGTTAACTAAATATTTAATTCTTTTTTATATTAGGTAGCATAATGAGACTTTTATACAAAAATAATCTATTCAGATTGTAAAAAGTTTCATTCATTATAAATAGGCTAGGAAATTGCATCCTAATAGTAAATATATGTGTTTATAAAAATTCATCATTCTCCCCTTCCTGCTTAATTGTTTCCTTTATATTAAAAATTTCTTGTAGAAATTAAAAAAAAAAAAAAAATACTTTCAGGAATATATTTACATAGCATAATAAAGAGATCTAATTTTACTGATCATTTTTAAGATAAACATATGTTTTCAAGACAAAAAATAAACATTTAATATGAAAAATTTATTTCAATTTATGTGTAGAGCATCAGAACATAAAAATAAAATATTAGTGTTTATTTTTTTTGTGGCTGGGATGATAAATCTAACTAAATATATATATTTATAATTTTTAACTATGTTTTAAATCTAATCCTACACATGTTCATTTGATGAATAGTCATCCAAAAAATTAGTAAACAGAGCAGAAAGTAAAGTAACAAGACGAAAAAATAATTTTTTGAAAAATGAGCACCTACTGAGTTCTTAAAAAATAATGGTGGATGCAATGCATCATGCAAGAAAATAGTACTTACAAAAACCATTTAATTTAACCCAATTATTCTTTAGAATTCACAACTAATCAGTTGTACATGGCCAGTGTTAAAGTACAGATAGTGACATCTTCAAGTTACAACACTGTCATTATCATTGAATAAATATTGGTAGACGTCTCGATTGGGAGACACCCGGACAAGTTGGTGCAAATCTTGATCAAATACTGTAATTTTGTAATGCGAGTAAAAGCCTGTAATGGAATAGTGTAAGCACATCTATAACAACATATGAGGAGCCTGATCATACATTTTTTTATATTAATTATGCAGAAATTAAACTATAAGCATACTGTGCCATGTTTTACTTTTTTTTATATTATATTAACACCTCACTTTAATTTATTAAAATGACAATTTTAATAACTTACCAATTGTATTTAACAATTGTGTTTAGCCATGTGGTAAAAGTGAAAAAGATTCAAGGCTGATAAAGATTCAGATTTTATGTAAGGAATGGGCACCTCTGTGGCTATCATTCTGCTGTAAAGATCAGTGAAGCTGATTTCATGTGCTTATAACAAGTTTATAACAAGTTTATAAGCACTAGAATCAATGCCAGCTATGGAAAACCTTTTTTCAGAAATAGTTCTTTATAGACAACTTTATGCCTAACTGACAGCTGTAGGATGTAGAGCACACCATCATTTTCCATAAACTTTATTTACATGTTAAGGATTCAGTTTTGCAGTATGTATAAAGTAATAGATGAATAAATTAAATTTTTTCATAAGAACCCTTTAGGTAAATAAATTATCATTAATCAAACTTTATAAAAATATAGTATGGTTTTCTTTTTAAGGACTTCTTTCTAAAAGAAATACTTTATGGCAGTATGTTTTACATACTCTGATAAAACAAAAATTTACAAAAAATGTTATATTTTTAAAAATACTATCAAGTTGTCAATAAATATATTTTTTATAATCTATTATTACATTTATTGCATATAGAAAACACAAGAGTACTTATTTACCAAGGTGTATCTACAAATGGTTAAACTGTATTTGGTAGTTTCCATGTAAGATAATTAATTTGATATAATAAATAAAAATTACTGATAAGATTCTACGTAAACGTAATGCTTTTGCAGTTTTTATTCTAATGATTATAATATATTAACATTTGAAACATGGTTAATTTGAAAGAATATCTGATCAGAAAAAATAAAATCCCACAAATTGAAATATTATTCCAATTTATGGTCTTATTCAGTTAGTCAATCTGCTTATTTAGTAAGTCAATCTTTTTTTTTTTGTATTATATATATAACAAATGACATAATCATAATGAACTGCTCTAACTGAAAAGAATATCTTTCCATTCCTGTCACGGAGTAACATATCTGTTCATTTCTGATGTAGTAACATGTACAATTATGTACTGATCTAATTAAAACAATTTATTTATTGCTAGTACATTCTATTTCCATATTAAGCTACCTTATCCAAATTTCATGAAATGAATAATCACATATCAACCAAGTTTAACATTTCATTTACTGTATTATTGTTACCATATGCTTTAATTTCTATTAAAATGTTTCTTTCCAAGCTCCTTAGTAGGTAATAAAACACTGTTGCTTAGCTCAGTTAAGTTCAAATTTTTTAAAGTTTCACATTTTTCTTAATCTTGTATTATCTGTTGTGTTAAATGGCTTATCATGAACCAAAATCCTAACTATTAAATCATTAATTATAAATCTGTATTAAACCTGAATAGTAAAAAATTCTAAAACATAATTTTACATGTAAATGATTTATAAAAATAATGTAAGATATATACTTAAATATTTAAATGAAATAAATAATAATTTTAATTCACTTTAGAACGAAAACAAAAATAAACTGCAATAAATAACTGAGAGTTACTGAAGTAATCTACCAAGAATTAGTACTTAATGCATCTATTAAACTAATATCTAAAATTTAAAAAAAAAACACAGGGACAAATGTGATACTAGGGACAAATCTAAGTTAATAAAGAAAATGTGAAGATTGTATTTGTAGTTTACTTAAACAAACTAAATCTAAAAATTTCAACACTTCAATTCTGTAGTGTCATTCAGTAACTGGGTTTAACTGCCAATACTGTCTGGCTAGAAACACCATTTTCAAAAATTCTGTAATTATCAAAATACATATTCCACGAACTGGCATAGGTCACTAGCCAATTCCAGAACAAATGAGGTTCACTAAACAATTCCTGGTATGTTTCAAGTTACAAAAATTATCTTATAAAAATTATAAGAGGGAAGAAACTAAATAATAGCAACTGATGCTCAGTTTGCTTATGTTTTAAGGGTTGACATTTTTCATGTATTTACTCTGACTTTCAACTCACTTGAAATGGCTTTGAAGTCATGTTTTAAAGTACTAGTTAACATAATAATCTTGTCAAAACATATATGCTAATTAGAATAGAAATCTGTTTTAAGAAATCATCCTTTTAATAAGGACTTCAACTAATCACAATTATCTATATGTGCATCATTCAGTTAGGTCTCAAATACCAACCGATAACAAATATAATCGAGAATTCTTCTGGTTCATTAAAATAAATTATGGATCCAATTTTTTACCAAACTATTAACCTACAATATTTTAACCAAGTAATTCTATATAATACTAACATACTAATAATATCTAACCAATTTAAAACTTAATTTACAGATAAAATACTACTTCTACAATTAAGTCAACTACACAACAAAAAATGTTAACAGTGAATGATTAAAACATTTACCACAAATGTTTCCAAGACCTTAACACAAATTTATCTAACATAAAAATTTTTATTTATTTGTAGATAAATCTATGTAAAAAAAAATTAAAATTGTTAATGTTTAAATCGGGTAAGTTTACTAAAAGTGTTAGATCATATTTTTGCAGAGTTGTGTAAACTAAGCTCATAGTTGTCATAAGCATTTAATGTTACTTTGAAAGCAATAAATGTGGCATAGTTTTTCAAAAACAAAAATAATTTTACTGCATTAATCATCATTCTCTATACACTACTATTGCAAGATGTTTTTCAAAAAAACTAAAAAAGCATCATAATATAATATCATTCAAAAGCATATCATTTTCAGAAATTTTCCAATGATAGAAACAATTAAAATTTCTACTCAAATACGTAGTGAAAAAGTATATTTGTATAAAGATTGAAAAAACTACATTAGGTATATATCTATTTGCAGTGCAACGTATGTACTAAAAGGGATTATAAGGCCATCATATCTTTACCAGATAGTACTCAAGCCCCAAGATTGGCTTTAACAGACACAAAATAACAGCTCCCTTATTCATTCATTGGCAGAACTACCTCCAATAAATTATAAAAATACAGACACAATACCCAAAAAGGTCTCCTCCAGATTTCTCAAAAACTACTGAAGATAAGTTTCTGGGACCTATTTTATTTGATTTTTCAGGTCAAAAACCATAAGATATCATCAATTACACCCTTTAATTAACATAGTAAAAATTTCAGTACAACTTCTTTTCACCAGGGTAGCTGAAATCTGGGCAAAATCTTTCACTTGCTATAACTCACAAAAGAAGCACTTTAGGACTTATGTTTATATATGTAATTTTTCCAGTATTTTCTCGAGTAGAGTAGGTTATGAAAGTCCTGGGAGAATTTTGCGATACGCATATATATATATATATATATATATATTACTTTTCTATGCATATATATATATATATATATATATATATATATATATATATTACTTTTCTATCTAGTTAGCGCTATAGCTCTAGAAGGGAAAGTACTTATAAAGCCCAATTGGGCATATGCGATTTTCGCTGGATCTTGACATTTTCACAAGTAAGGAACCCAAAATTCAAATGGAAATTTTCCAGATGTTAATGTTCTATGTACATGTGTTTGTTATTGGCTTCTAAATCACCTTATACCTCCAGAACTACTGGACTGATTTTGACCAAACTTTTCAGATTTCTTCTATAAATGGGGCAGTGTGGGAAAGTGTCTCAAACAACAAGAGAAAGATATCTTTGCATCAAGTATAAAAAAACTAGTTCATCGTTGGGACAAGTGTGTTAATATTGGTGGGGATTATGTTGAGAAGTAGTAAAAGTCTCATTTTGTAAAAATAGTTTTTTTCTATATCAATTAGTCTCTTTAATTATTGAATGTTCCTCGTATACACTGCTTCAAATTAGAAAATTTAAACTGATAATCAAACAACTGTATAGCTTTTTAGGCTTTAATTTCTTTTAAAAGGAAAGAAAAGATAGAAATAATGCATTTTTAAGTAGTTTTTTGTGGTGTTCTATCTGTTTTTAATATCCTCAAATCCATTTCAAATTTGGCATGAATGTTTTAATCAATTCTTGTTCACAACTAGAACAAGAATAGTAAATGTTTAATATTCAGTATGCATCTTCTATCATAGACAATGATCTTATCAGTTATTTTTAAGCACAACTGGCCAGAAAGCTTTACAGGCCAGGAAAAATAATTTTATTAATTATTTAAAAAAACCAGACCTCTATTCATTACTGATGTTTTGAGAATTCAGTTTCAGTTAATTTTTACTTCCTACTTTAAAAATAGACAAAAAATAATAAAGTATTGAATCACAGTGATTACTATTAGTTTAGGACACTGCAAATATGTATACTCACTTACCACATTTACCCAGTTAAAACAACTTATCTAGTAAATATTGTTAAACAGTTTTGTATTCCTATAAAGAGAAAATAAGAGTTTAAGATTTGTTTCTAAAGAGAAACTATCAACCTGTAATAACTATCTTATAATTCTTGATTCATTCCAACCCGTAAATGAGTCCTTTGAGTTAACAGTTGATAGTAGCCTTGTGAGGATCAAAATAGCAGATAACTTATTTAATTTTCATAATTAGTTACAGGCCAATGCCTAATTAAGATTACTACACCCTGTTTAATAAAAGTGCAGCACCTAGACATAAAGTCAAGTGTGTTGAGAAATTACATAAAATTATTTCTCTTATTTTTTAATTACTGATATAATGGCGATCATGGGAAAGTTGCTTTTAAAAGGTTTTCGGTTCTATTAATAAGAACTTATTCTAGATGTTGACAGAGATAGAAGAAACAAAATCTACAAGCTTGTGCAAAAACCCTCATTGTAATTATATTCACAGCAATGTAAATTTTCTAAAAAATAAAAACACTCCTTAGAAAAATTTTTTTACCTCTTAATCATAGGTAGGTACAGGTTTTTAGGTTAACTTCTGATTAGCTCTATACTTAGTACAGTTGCCAGAGTGCAGTAACTAAAGAAAAATAATCAAATACATTTTCATAATACTATCTGAATACATAAATGATCTGAAAACAGCTCTATTCTTTTACTTACATTACCTTTACGTGTTATAATAATCATTATGGATTATTTAAAATGTGTTTATGAAAAACAGTGATACATATTTTATTGATAAATCAGATAACAATGATTTTATACATCATAATGATCATGAAAGTTCTAGATAAATTAAAAAAACCGGCTTAAGCAAATACAAACATGTTAGAATGTTTTAAAAATGAGTAATTCCCTTAAAAAATGTGTATATAATGTTTATATGAATTTTAATTGAATTTAGGGTAGACCAGGTGGTAAATTGCATGGCTTAAAACTTGCTGGTTTTTCAAACACCAGGCTGTTTCATAGTGACATACTGAAAATAGAAGGATGTAAAAACAGATTAATATATTAATAATTAAAAACTATAATTTCTAAAATTAAATGATGCTGGGCGCAACTGCCTTTTAAATGGGTAACTCCATAATTTAGCATTTAGTAGTGGCTAATGATTAAAAGTCAATGTTATTAAAAATGCTGTATCAAAAAAAAGTTCAGTACTTAAGACTTACTTTTGTGCATTATGATTCTGTAACTGAAGAGCTAATAAAATATAGCATGACTAATTTAAAAAGGCTTTGATATGAAATAAATATGATAGCTGAATCTGAAAGACACTAGGACAAAACAAAAAAGGTTACCTTTTAAAATATATTACAGACAGAACATTAATAAACAATCTAGACAAACACATACATACAAAAAATTTCTGAATAAAAGTACTAATGATATTAGTCTTCTGAAATTATTATCTTTAGATCAATGGTAGACAAAAAAAAAAAAATGCAATAATTTTTCAAATATATTAAATAGATGTAGTTTTTATCTTTTCCAAAGTTTTATGAAAAATATAAATAAATAAAAAACTCAGCATTATTTTATAATAAAAATCTTGACTTTTTTTTAATAGTTATTTATAATTTTATATACACTCTTAAGAGTTTTCCCATAACCTTTAAAAATAATAAAAAGTACTACTATTACGATGATGAAGTAAATGTTAAAACCATAAAAAGTATGGCATTTTATTGATATGATGTTATAATTTTTATGCTTGATGTACATGCAATAATTATTCTTTATTAATGTTAAACAAATACAATTCTATCTTTCTTTCTTATATCTGAAGTGCAATCTGTAAATATTTTTTCAATTTTTTTGAACACGACTGCAGCTGGTAATGCAGCATTAACAGGATAATGTATCCCTGGAAAAAAAAACACATAATTACATTAAGTAAAAATAAAACATTTAACATCAATAGATTACAAAAAGTTTTGATTATTAATGGCTGCTAAAGCATGTAGGTGAAGTATTGATAATATTTTGGCAATTACATTGTTAAGCGGGTTACTCTTTTTATATGATCATATATGTACAGCATATTTAAAGTATGAACATTTTATTTTTGTAAATTATTTTGGGTGTTAAATGGATCAAAAATATCAAATATTTTAGTTTTAAAATTATCCAACTAATAATGATAAATATTAAAGGTATTTATTAGCAATATAAACATTTTTAAATGAAAAATCAATGCAAGTTTAATAAGTATAGCATCTTCAAAAATTTCTGATCATTGTTTAGAATGTTATTAATTTTAAATCAATTTCTTCAGACAGTCATTGATGAAATAATAGCAAATAAATAATTACTTTATTTCTACTTGAAGTAAATATATATGGGATTTTTCTTTAAAAAAACCCTACTGTAGTGTGCTACAACTTCTAATTTATTGATTTAAGGATATTAAAATCTCTCAAACTCGATTATAATTATCCATGATGACCACATGGCAGATGATGATAGTATGAAATATGCCAAGTTTAACTGGAATTTGAACCCATAATATGTGAAATGAATTAAAGATAAAACAATCTAATTAATAATTAGAAAGTAGTTCTTTTTTACACAGGTTATGTAAAAAGTGACTGCATTATTTTTTTTATTAGAATAAAAATGCAAAATTAATTTCATATATTAATAAATCAAACTGATAAATAAACTGGAACCATTAAATGGGGAAATTAATTAATATGAAAATTATTCCTTTTTTTTTTTGTTATTAATTACAAAGATTATAAATATTAATACTACTAAGAAAAAAAAGAAAATACAGCATTGACAAATAAGTTAAATGCATGATTGTTTCCCTGCTTCTACTGTTGCAAACTTAACTATTAGGCTTTAGTACTATTAAAAATATTTTAAGTAAACGTGAAAAAGGCCATAAAAACAGTAGTATCCATTTAAATGTCCAACCATGGTGACTTCTATATACGGCATGAAAAAGCATGTTAAAAATTAACTAATATTCCAACATGGAGACAAAAGAAAAAATTACAATTTCATTCGGCATTTTTCTCATTTTAATAGTTTAAAATTTGAAACTTAACTGCTTTATGATATGCTAATACAATACAATTCTTTCCTGACATTTTTCAATGATATATTTTCTTTAATTTAAAAGATTCTATTCTGTAAAAATTGAACAAAGCAAAGTAAAATTAATGGATTCATTAAATATTATACGCTAATCATGTTTTCCCCCAAATGATAAGTATCTAGTAAACTCTAACTGTTTAAAAACTTGTAATTTTCAATAGAAAACTTGTTAAAATAATAAAGTTGGAAATGGCTAATATCCAATAGATTCAAAAAGTCACAAAAAAAAAAAAAATAGGACTATAATACAAGCACAGGACTGGATAACATTTTTATTTTCCATAGGCATGTTTTGTATGTTCTTGTTTGTTACATTGTTAATAAAAATCTAAATTTATAAAAATTATTTACGTTGAAAATTATCTGTTTTTCCTTTCTACAGTTTAATTATAAAACACTAAATGATAATTTTTCCACTAGGTAACAAAAAGAAATGAAAATTAAAAAAGTCGCTTATTAAAATTATCCACTGCATTCTTCATTTACATATAAAAGAATATGTAAAGAATTTATATGTGAATTAAAAAATGCAAGCTTTAATTTAATCAATATTATTAATTTTTTAACTTAAATTAAATTAAAAGAAATAAGTTTGAAGGAAAGATATTTAGTTTATTGATGATTTATAAAAAAAACTTTGTTTCATGGATTAACTATTGTAGTATACGAATGCTGTATTTTGAATATTTAAATGTGAATTAAGAATTGGAAGCTTTTAATAAATTTTATTTATGTTTTATATTACATTAAATTAAAACAAATAGGTTTGAAGGAAAAATATTTAGTTTATCAATGGTTGTAAAAAACTTTGTTTCATAGATTAACTATCAATACAATGCTGTATTTTGAATTAAAAAATGCAAGCTTTCATTTAATCAATTTTATTTATTTTTTTATTTTAAATTAAATTAACCGTAATAATTTCAGAGTGACTGAAATTAATACTCACATATTACAATTTGTAAAGGAATTTGAGAGGTAACAAAATGACAAAGAAAATAATTTTTAACAATTAACAAAAACAGTTGTTATTAGGTCAGTTAGAAGAAATTACTTAATTTTATTAGTAAATAGAGTTATCAGTATGAAAGCAGTAGTGAGAAACCTTTAATTGAAATGTATTAACTTGAAGATGGAATGAGTGGAAAAACTACTGAAAA
Organism: Lycorma delicatula; assembly: GCF_047948215.1. Classification (NCBI taxonomy): domain Eukaryota; kingdom Metazoa; phylum Arthropoda; class Insecta; order Hemiptera; family Fulgoridae; genus Lycorma; species Lycorma delicatula. The sequence goes on along the minus strand of NC_134455.1, from coordinate 114,958,752 downwards.
ATTTAATTCTAAATTAAACAAATAATTTTATACTTATAACTATGCTTTTTCCTCCTAATAAAATAAGTGTAACATTTCTTCAATGTAAGATCAACATTTCCTCTATCACTACGGGGACCATCATCTTAATGCACTCTTAATATACTTTGCTGTTTTATTTAAATAACTAAATCTATATATCTATAGACATCAGCTTCATAATTTCTTATGTATTTAAGTAGTAAATTAAACTACCATGTATCATGTTAAGCCTAAAATAAACAAAATAATGGCAGCACTGAAGATGCAACTAAAAGAATTATTTCATTTTGTACAAATGGTAGAATAGTAAAATTATAAGCAAACAAAAAAATTCTGTAAAGAACGGAATAAAGAGATCATTTTAAAGGATTGTAAGAAAATTTCATCAAATAGAAAAAACCAACGAAAATCTTTTTTTGTAAAAAAAATACATCACACAATAAAATAAAATTATCAAAAGAAACATTAAAAAAAATATATATATAAATAAAACATAAACATAAATAAGTGATGGTACATGTGTATATAAACTGAAAGGAGACAAGTAAGATTGTAAAGGGCTCCAGCTCAAATTGTTAAAAAAACTACTACTACTACTACTACTACAACGACGAAAAATGGTTAATAAGAGATGTATAAAATGAAGGAACTTAAGAATTATAAGTTTTATCAGACTATTGTACTTCAAAATATAATGATTCACTGTTTAATTAACCACACAATAAATATTTAAATAGAATATAAAATTGTTTACTATAAATTTAGTTTTAAGGAAAATAAATAATAATTTTAACATAAAGGAATATGTTACTGAAGACTTGAACCAAGACCAGAGAGATATAATACATTGTTGTTATCAATCAATCAGGTATAAGTGTAAAGAGATATATTTTGTATACAAGCTAGGGTTCTTCACCCCCTTAACTGCTAGCAGCAAACTTAAACTAAAACCCTTGCTCCATTGGCAGTAATAATAATTTAACCTTCAACTGTAAGCATTATAATTAGTGACACATCAAATGCTTTCTAAAGCGCTATAGTTTACAATACATAAACAGTTGTTACAGATAAATCAACTACACAATGTGTTGGTCTAGATAGATTGCTTTCTAAATCGTTATAATTTACAACATATTAACAGCTGTTACATATAAATCAACTACACAACATGTTGATCTACTATATGGATTGTTGTATATAAATGGATTGCTGTCATTTAAAACTCTATTTAAATCATAACATAACTGTCTATCAGTAACTTGTGTAAAATGTATAAACGTAAGTTTTTTTTACTGCCATACTGCCATCAGCTGTATGTTGTAGTCATATCTTATTTTTCTTGTTTGACAATGTTTTTTTTTTTTTTGCATAACCTATAAAATAGATGAATTGTATATGTCTACTAAAATTGTGAATTGTTATACAAAAGTAGGGTGTATAATTTGGACAATATCAGGAGTAAATTTTTCTGATGATGTTTAGCTGCATTACATATTACTGTTGGCACTGGCACTGATGACACTAAATTTATAGTTCCCTGATGCTAAAGAAGTAAAAGGTATAAGTAACAATGATTATGAAAATTATAATTGCAGCTGAAAAACCCTCAACTGGTCCAACCTTAATGAATTTGAGTACTCCTGACAGGACCCAAGTTGGATGTAGTGTAAAATGTTTAAATTAGAGATCCAAGAATAAAAAATTCCTTTTGATGAATAATAAACGTACTGAATCCTTTATCTATTTCTTAATAATTTTATTTGGAAATTGCATATTTAGTATCAGGTGGAATGAAAAGATTTTCCTGGTAAAAAAAATTACAAAGATGTTACAATTGCAGACATGAGAATAAGTATTGCGCTAGTAATTATTATGGACCTTATTAGACTATATCAGTAATTAATATTAGACCTTATTAGGAGAAATATTGTAGACTGGGAATCAAAGTACATCACATTATTTCTTTTCATCAACAGATTTCACTTCATCACGATAATGTTTCATGTAGGCTCTACATCATTGATTTCCAAAGTGCTCCAGGTAAACCCCCAGGGGTCCACGGGAGACTTGACGGGGGTCTACATTGGCATGACAAAAAAATGGGGGTTCACGAAAATTCATCTGGTTTCGATAGTGAAGAACTAAAATGTTGGCTTGACTTTGCGTATCAATCTAGGCAGATAATGTTTTGAGAAGCTCAGCGACTGTTACTTGTAAAAACTTGCATATTCCATATTCAGTACAACGAACGTGTCGAGATTTGCAAAGAGCCGCCGCCGCCGTCCACAACGCTTGTTCAGACCAAAGGGATGAAATACGACTTGTGGTGTGTGTGCTAGCAATCTTGCATGAACTTGTTTGATTCTTCACTAATATAAATACGATTGCCAAACGTTACTCATTTGTTTCCGGAATTTTGAAAAGAGAAGTAAAGTGAATAGATGTTAGCGTTTGCCAGTGTCGGAAAAAGTAGTAAGTACTTACCTGCTTTTTTGTTACACTTAATTTTATTTAATTTACTTATTTGACAATTTATTGTACTACACGTCAGTAAATAAAAAATGCACAAATTACAAAAAATAGGTAGGTACAAAAGGCGAGGCTTATTCCTAAAAGAAATCTCTTCCATCCCACCTGCGATAAAGATATATTTATGTTGTAATAAGTATATTTGTAATGTTTGCATGTAGTACGTACATACTAAAAATTACTGAACTGCACAGAGTCATTATTAGAGACTTCCCTAAAAGAACAGAGAGCTGAGAAAGGTTGAACTTTTTGTCCCTACTTTATTAGTAATATTTTTTTACCGACTGTGAGGTGGTTCAATAATAATTATATACATTTATACAACGTGTTACAGAATAAGGGTTACAACCGGGAAATGTTGCAACAAACATTTTTTTTTATAAATTAATAAAAAATCAGTAAAAAGTGGTCAAATCACAATATTGAAACGTTGCGCGCAGCGCGGTCATAGCAGCAGGGGCTACGCTACCTACGCGACATCACAATATTGTAATGTGACCACTTTTTACTGTCTCCATTTAAGGATTTATTAATTTTTGGTATAAAATTTTTTTCAGATATATAAAAAAAAACTATTGGAATCGACTTAAAAACTGATCCTGAACATACCATTTCCCGGTTGTAACCCTTATTCTGTAACACGTTGTATATTTTCATAAATTGTACCTGTCTCTACATATAAATGATTAAAATCGCAGAGTTGCGATATCAAAATATTGATTATTTAAAAGTATTTTCTATAGAATTTACAGAAATATATCAAAATATAATTAATGAAAAAATGTTTTACATCACATTAAAATCGGTTCAGCCATTTTCATAAAACTTTATTATGAATCTTACCGATTTATTGCTTTTAATAATTGGAATCAGTTTGCCGCTGGTACTTTATTTCATTGCAATAATTAATTAATCCTATTCTGTTAAAATAGTCATATCTTGTTAAGTAAGACCGCCTTGAGATTACTAAAACAAAGTTTTTTTTTTATTTACCGGTAGGTAACTGATACGAAACATGGCTGAATCTAAGAAGAAATGTCGACTGTACAGTGTTGATTATTTAAAATTTGGATTTCTTCAAAGGCAGACAAGTGATTGCCTATATGCCTTTTGTGCAGCAAAATTTTGAGCAATGACTCTATGAGACCATCGAAGCTCGAAGATCATCTAAGAAGGTGTCATCCTGATAAAATAGGTAAAGATTTGAAATATTTTCAAACATTGAAGGAAAAATATGAAAAGAGACCTACCATGCACAGTATGTTTGCTTCAACATCTAAAAGTAACGATGATGGCTTGCGGAAATCGTACAATATTTCATTACTTATAGCGAAATCTGGAAAACCGCACCACACCATTGGAGAACAGTTAATTTTACCCACTGTTGAAGAGGTTTTAAAAACTGTTCTGCACAAATCTCCATTTGACATACTCAAAAGAATTCCTTTGAGTAACAACACTGTACAAAGACGTATTGATGAAATGAGCTCTGATATTGAAAGTTTCTTGTGTAATTATCTGCAAACAACTCATTTTTCTATTCAACTGGTCGAGTCAACTTTACCTGGTAATGAAGCATTATTATTGGCATATGTTCGATTTGTTATGGACGAAAAAATTCATGAAGAGCTACTATTCGTGAAAACTTTGGAGACAGACACTAAAGGTGAATCAATATTTAATGTCCTGAGTGATTTTTTTAAAGAAAAATCAATTCCATTCACAAACGTCATTTCGGTGGCAACAGATGGAGCCCCTGCCATGGTCAGGCGATATTGTGGGTTTATAATTCATCTTAAAAGAATTATACCAGAGGTAACTGCAATTCACTGTGTCATCCACTGACAACACCTAGTAACGAAAAATCTGAGTGATAGATTGCACCAATCGCTTCAACTTGTAATTAATGCTGTTAACAAGATAAGAAGCAATGCATTGAATACACATTTATTTGCCCAATTGTGCGATGAAAATGATGAAGACTTCCAACGATTGCTCTTACATACTGAAGTACGCTAGTTGTCGAAAAGTGCATGTTTAACAAGATTTTACTCACTTTTTGAATCAGTTTTAGAGTTTCTGGAAGATAAAGATTCAGATTTAAAAGAAAACCTGATCACTTTGAAAGCTGACATCGCGTATTTGACAGATTTGTTCAAAAAATTTAATGACATTAACTAACAATTACAAGGGGACAGTCTCAATTTAATAAAAACAAAGGGTGTAATTTCAGCTTTTCTTGGAAAATTGAAATTTATGAAGCAAAATATTAGTCGGCGCGTATTTTCCCAGTTTTCAAACTTGTCACAGGTAGAATGCGATGATGAGGGTATTCAGACATACGTTCAACATTTAATTGCCCTGCATGAAGACTTCAAAATCAGATTTGAAGATATTCTGACGATGGAAATACCACCATGGATCATAAATCCATTTGATGAAACGGAAGTGGAGAATGTGACATTACAAGAGGAGCTACTCGAGCTTAGCACTAATGAGGAGCTGAAGGTGAAATTTAAAAGAGGGTATTATCAAACATTTTGGCTGCAGGCAGAAATACCAGAAAAATATCCTGGACTGTGGGGAATTGCGAGAAAGCTTTTGATAGCATTTTCCTCGTCATATCTTGTCAAAAAAAGTTTTAGTGCCGTTACAAACCTTTTATCAAAAAAAAGGAGCAGATTCAATATCACAGAATGAGGAGATTTTCGCTTATTCCTAACAAAACTGAAGCCAAATATTGATAATTTGCTGTCAATCCATTAAGTACATCCCTCCCATTAAAATTGTAACTATTTTGTGATTGTCATTGTAAAAGTTACATTACGATATTAATGTTTAATTTTAATTATATTACGACAATTTTATTATATTACATTGCAAAATGATAACAATAATAATTAATAGTGTAATGATTACATATTTGAATAAATGCAACACAAAAAAATATACTATTTTCCTTTTGCTTTTTACCACTCTGAATGGGAAGTTTTCTAAATAAAATAAGTGAGAATTGATTGCTTTCTTGTGCTGTGAGTAGATGTCAAAAATCTAAAGTTGGATGGAAGCATTTCTTTTGATTGGCCAACTTTACTTTTTTGACATCCACTCACAGCACAGTCAATCAAAAATTAACCAATCAATTCTCACTTTTTTTTCGGAAGCTGTTAGTTTGTGGAACTCAGCCGTAACGCAAATTTTCATAGTTAGATCTAATCTTCACATTTTCCGTCGACTGGAAATGTGGTAGAAATGTAGCTGCAGGGGGTCCACCGTAACCAGCAAAATTTTGAAAGTGGTCTATGAGAAAAATAAGTTTGGGAACCTCTGCTCTACATGATCAATTTTTAGAGGGCAGACATGCTAAGATCCCTAGTACAATATTAAGAGATTATGGTTAACATGTTCAAACAGTGTAATATACTTAAAAAAAAAAACTTATCAATTAATGAATGTATCATTTGGCATGAAAATGAATGTTGATTTATACAATGCCCAATGTAAAGCATGGAAAGTTTGCAATAAAAGTATTTGATGGTGTGACAGCAACAGCAGCTACATAGTGAATTGTTTTACATAATGCAGAATATGAAAAAAATGTAGATTACAGATAAGAAATATTATTGATGGATGATTTTTATATGACTTTGCCAACTGACACAATTACGAGGGTTATTTTTTTCAAGGTCTGATCGGTCACGAAATTAAAACCACAGTGAAAATAAAAAAATTTTAATTTGTAACAAGTACTTACATAGTTGCACTATTTCTCTATATAGTGACCACTCCAATTTAGACATTTGTCATAGCCTTTCCAATACTTTCCAATACCCTCGTCATAGAACAGAGCCGCCTGTGTTTTCAGCCATGTTTCTACGCTGGTCTGCAGCTCGATGTCTGTGCCAAAATGTTGTCTTCCTAGCCAGCATGTGAGCAAAGAGGTGAAAATCAGATGGAGCCAAGTCCGGGCTGTATGGTGGGTGATCAAACACTTCCCAACGAAAACGCTGCAGGAGCTTCTTTGTTACAGCTGCAGTGTGCGACCACGCATTGTCATGGAGAAAGACAATGCCTGATGACAACATTCCTCTCTGCTTATTCTGAATTGCCCTTCATAGACATTGAAGAGTGACGCAGTATGGGGCTGGGCTGCAGTGATGGTCGTGCCACGTTCCATGAATTCCACCAAGAGAACTCCATTCCGGTCCCAGAACACAGTAGCCATACACTTTCTGTTGGAGAAAGTTTGCTTGAACTTCTTTGGTTTACTGGGAGATGAGAATGCATCCACTGTTTGGATTGTTCTTTTGTTTCTTCACTTTCGAAATGGACCCATGTCTCGTCCCCTGTGATAATTTTGTTCAAAAAATCTTCTCCTTCATTGTGGTAGCGCTGGAGAAACGTTAGCGAGGCGTCCATTCTCATTTTTTTGTGATGATCGGACAGCATCTTGGGAACCCATCTCGCACACAGTTTGCGGTACTGAAGTCTCTCACTCACAATGGTGTAGACAGCTGACCTTGAAATTTCAGGAAATGAAACGGAAATGGTGAACCGACGATTTTCTCGAATTGCCTCAACTACTCGCTCAACGAGATCATCAGTTGATACTCGCTTCCTTCCCTGACCACCTGCATCATGCAATCTGCACGTCCTGCTTTAAAGTTCCTGCACCATTGTCGTACTTTGCTGTCACTCACTGAAGTTTCACTATACACATTACTTATTCGTCTATGAATTTCATCTGCATTACACCCCTCAGCCTGAAGAAATCGAATTACCGCATGCACTTCACACACTTGTCGAGAGATGCTGTTGTAGACATGTTTACATGCTAGCTGCGTGTTCAGAACTAAACGAAGTGACGCGGCGTGATTGAAGGCTATACCAGAGACGCTGCGCAACACATATGTGCAAAGGTTCATCCAATTTTTGTGTTGGTTTTATTTCACTACCGATCAGACCTTGAAAAAAATAACCCTCGTATATAAAAAACACGCTTTTATTTTGACACTGGTCACTATAGGACCATATAGCTTCTGGCTAATTTATTAGCTCTCCACTACTCCATTCTTTCACTATGTTGCTTCCTTCTTTCTTCCAAACTCTTTAGATTAGCGCATTCTTTCTTCTCCTTTTGGGTCCCTATGAATTGTAAGATATATTTCTAAGCAACCTTCTGTCTTTTAAATCCTTAATATTTATGTTTGATACCCTTAGGTCCTCTTTAACTTGTTTGCATCATTTAACCACTTGTCAAAATCTCTTTGTAATCTCGGTTAGCGCATGGCATTTTCACATGCTACAAAATTGTAATTTCATCTCATCCTCTGAAGTAATAGCTAACAATGGTCCTGGAGACTAAAAAAAAAAATATAACTCCTGGTAAAGTTCATTTTTCCTTAATTTCCAACCATCGTCAGTTTTTCTGGGATCTAGGATTTTCCTTACTATGTCTTTTATCAAGTTCCAGTTTATCTATGTCCCCTTGGTTCAGAGTTACACATTCTGCTGGGTGTAAAACTCCTGGTCGAATTATTGTTGTGTAGTACCTGATCTTGCTCATCCTTGAGATCTGTTTCTTATTATACATGTCCTTCGTTAGGCCATAGCTTTTTAGAATCCTATTAATCCTGACAATTTTTGCTTCCTTGTCAATTCCATTTGGTTGGATAACTTCACCCAAGTACTTTGTCTTGTCTTCTTAATTCTTCCGAGCGCTGTCTATAACAGTTTTGATGAGTTCTTAATATTTGTCATATACGCTGTTTTTGTATAGAAATTTGTAAGCTTGCCATTTTAACCATTTCGCATGGAACATTCAGTATTTCTTCTGTTGTTTCTATATCTTTTGCCAAGAGGGTGAGATCATGTGCAAAGACTAGACAATCAATATTTAGATTCTCCATCACATATCCCACTTTGACTTACTTCAAGCTTTTATCTTGCCAAGATGTCCTCCATTCTCTTATGACTTTTTCTATGACTACACTAAAGAAAAGAGACAGTCCGCCACTTCTGCTTGACTCAAAAAGGATGAGCTATTTCCCTTTTAAATTTAATCTTGGACTTTGTATCTGTGAGAGTCTGCTTGATGAGGTTTATTAGTTTTGGGTCTGTCCCAAATTCTTTAAGAATGTTAAACAATGTTTTCCCATCAACTGAATCATAGGCCTTTTTAAAGCCTATGAAAGTGATCATTATTCTCCTGCTTGTCAAATTGTATTTCCTCATGACAGTTTTCAGTCTAAAAATTCTGCTCTAGAAAGGGAAATCTGCTCTAGATTTCCCTTTCCTTTTTTTTTTTGGTTTGTTTTACCTCTGGGTCCGCAGTCAAGCAATTCAATCCGCAGAGAATGAGATGAATGTTTTGTAGCATGTGTGAAAAATGCCATGCCTGACTGGGATTCGAATCCAGGACCTCTGGGTGAAAGACCGGGACGCTAACACTCGTGCCACAGATTTCCCTTTTCTGAATTCACCTTGATACTCTGCAATTTGTGGATCAATTTATTCTTTTAATTTGTCAAGGATAACTTTAGAAAAAAATTTTGTACATTAAGTAACAGAAGAGATATTATTCCTCAATAATTGTTGATCCCTGTTTTGTACCCTTTTTTGTGAAGTGGATGAGTTAGAGCTGCTTTTCACTCATCTGCGAGTTCTTTTTCTGAAATCTCTGTAAGCACTTATGTAGTGAACAGATTGTATTCTCATTTGCATATTTCCACTATGATGGAGTCTTTACCGCATGGTTTGTTATTTTTGAGGCTTTGTATTACGCTTTTAATTTCTTCCAGAACTGGTGGTACTGACTCTGGAAACCATTGTTCTGGTTCTACTTCTAGGAATCTTTTCTCTGGTTCTTCGCAATTGAATAGTTCCCAAAAATATTCTGCCAGGATTTCACAGTTCTCTTTGTTGTTAGTTGCCCTCTCTTTCTCTGGCCTTTTTAAAGCAGAGACTTGGAGGAGTGTTTGGTTACTTGTGCTTAAAGATTCTAAACAGCACATATTATATTATGCATTAAAAGAAACTTCTAGTAGTGTTTGCGCTCATACGTCACTCTAGTAGTGGGGGTATGCACGCTAGACTGCTGTGTCTTCAGTTCTCGCGCAATATCAGCCGTGTAAGCAACTCGCCCGTCTAGCGGCATTATTAACAATCTTATATCTTATTTGTTTTATTCTATGTAACTTATTCTCATTCACTCAAGTCTTATATGACATGTATAAATTCGTATTCTAATCTATTTACAGTCCACCTATTGTTTTATTAAATATCATTCTTGACTGAATTATGAGCATTGTTTCTTTATTTCACGCTATTCAAATTGTGAAACATCCATATTTAGTCAAACAAGTAGCACTATCAAACAAAAAACAAAAGTTTAGAGTTGAACGAAGCATCTGCTACTGTCAGAATAAAATTCTTTTGGTTGGAAAATAACATCACTAAACCTGTACACACTTATGACAACTGGGTGCAGCGCTGAAGGTAAAACCATTCAAAACATGAGTCAAACTAGTCCTGATCAAAAAAAAAAAAAAAAAAAAAATGGGCAGAGACAAATATCTATACCATACATTACTTAACGGAACAATTTATAAGTTCTGGAAAGAGATTTTCAGATTTGTTGATGCATGCAAACCATTGCTAACATCAAATCTTTTAACTAGCATTGTTGAGGACCAGGTCCAATGCAATCATGAAAAACAGTTACTCAAATTTGCTCAGACAAAAAGAAAAATGTTGTGTGTGGTTTATGTGAATGATCCCATCATAAAAAAGGAGACTATTATAGTTTACCACAGTATAAATATGGGATTTATCCTTTTGGTATATATTTATCCAAATATTTATAGTAAAATTTATTTTTCAAAAAAATTGAGCAATAAAGATACCCACAAATATAAGTATAAGAAACAAGTATATTAACAAATTTTGTATGTATTAGTTTTTCTTTAATATAATTATTTTTACTGTTACTAACATACTGTGTATATTAGACAAAAACTGTAAAGAGATATTTTGCGCAATCTATTACGTTGGAATAGCTGGTATAAACAGATAAATACTGTACGTTCTTTATCAGAATAAAATATAGACGTAGCTGAATAAACTGATATAAGATAAAATATCTTTGCTGTTTTAATTAGCTCTTTTGTGATTTTTAAAAAGCAATTGTGTTGATATTATGATAAAATACTGCATTTTTATGATAAAAGTTCCTAGCACTTACACAAAGATACATAACAATACTAGGGCTAAAGAAAATAACTTTGCTTACATAGAATTTCTTTCCAAATAAAATTTTTAAGTACATTTCAATGGTTTTTAAATTTGATTCCCCATCTTGTTACCTTATGCTGCTGATGGTGGGCCAGCCCCCAGGAAAATCAAAGTGGCAAAAACAACAGTTTTACTCTGTCTGTGAACAGATAGATTACTGATTTATTAATGGATTATTTTGCCATTAGGGGTACTATAATGCAACATAGTATTAGCAGTCTATGGTGTACAGTTTCTGATAATGAGACATAATTTTTATTTACAGTTGTAATGATTGGTACAATAGTGAACTGTACTGTAATTGGTAAGCTAACTTTCAGTAAAATGTTGAATGTGAATAAGAAATAACTTAAAAAAAAAAAACATATATTGGTGATTTTTTTATTAAGTAGTTGCATCTTTCATAAAAGAGTTGACAATAGTAGGTTCAGTATTATAAAATAATAATGTCATATCATTTCACTACTGAGGAATACACACATATTCAATTCATTGGTGGTTATGGGTAATGAACATAAGCTGTCAAGGAATATTGTAGCAATTTCCTAACTGAAGGATTCTAATAGATAGATCATAGATAAATACTCATATACAACTATGGGAAGAGATCACTTACAATAACATCAGTATGGGAAAGAAGTGATCATAAAAAGGTTTTATCATTGATGTAGAGAATTCCAACTACTAATACTCAAAGTTTATCTATGAAATTCTAAATTCCACATATTGGTATAAGACAAACACGCACAATGAAGGTGCGTATATATTTGTTAACCTTAACACCTTGAAGAAGGTCATTATAATTAGTAACTGAATTATCGTCAATGAACGGAAATATGTTATCCTCAAACCTTAACAAACAAGGCAGTGTACATATGTGATAACATAATTGATAAAAGCAACACAAATTTTCATAATATAGTTCAATGGAATTAATTTCTGATATTCTTTAAATAACCGTTTGGTGTAGTAAAATAACGGGCATTGTTCTTATGTATTATGTTATTATCAGTTAAAGATTCACAGGGAATGAATGGTTACCTAAATTTTCCTCAAAGTGAGTTACTACAACTTAAAGAGGTTCTCTCAAATAACACAAACATGAATATTTCCAACTTGATAGAGCATCAGCTCGTTCTTATTGCTCTGCTGTTCATCTGAACAGAACATTTCCCAAATGGTAGACTGGCAAACACAACCAGTCAAATCACCAAATAGGAATACTCTAGATTTCTTTCTGTGGTGACATGAGAAAACATTTGTACACGCTTTGTAGTCAGCAATGTTTCTAAATCACCCAAATGTGTTTTTGTTTTTTCTATATTTTCATTTTTAAGTGATCATGCCTAAAATCCAGAACAATCAGCTGCCATTCTATGAATTTAACTGCTACTTCAAAAGTTGAAATTGGATAATTTCAAAAATGAAATTCTTTACTGACATTTTTGGCACTTAATAACTCACAAATTAATGAAAAATAAAAATTATTTATACTTCTTAAAATGATGAATTAAAACAAAATCAGGTGATCATAAAACTTGTAAAAGTTATGAATAAAAAGTGTCTGAATTATAGGGTATCATTTCAGAAATCGGACTTCACATTACTGGAATCTTTTCCTATAAAAGATTAAAAAAAATTTTGTTTCTAAAGCTTAATTAATATAAATAGCAATATGAATGAATTCCACACACACACACACACACACACACACACACACACACACACACACACACACACACACACACACACACACACACACACACACACACACACACACACACACACACACACACTTTTAGAGTATTTTCAGGATTTGAGTCAAACAAACTGTAACTTAGGTATGCCATATTTATCAATTAGATTTACATTTTAAAGTCAGATAGTGTTAAAAATCTCTTATACACACATTTATGGTTATCTTTTCAATATATATAATCACAATAAAGTGCAATTTCTGATCAAATAAAGAATACAGCCTCAAAACAGTATTATTAGCTATACTACCAAGAAAAGCCATTGGGTGTACCAAGATATCCTTTCTACAAACTACTTGAACATACAGAAATGTTAACTGTTCTTAAATATAATTAACACTAATTATTTTAATATATTTTTTCTTACTAAACAACATTAATATTGCACAATTAGAAAAACAAGGTAATATATAATTACCATAATTTCTGTAGTTATCATCAAAAAGATTTAATTCTCAAGAATAAAGAAAACAAGTTAATATAACTCAATTTTTTCACTGGGTGGATGATAGCTTTAAAAGACAAGGTTACTGTTTCTTGATGGATATTATAATAGTTTTATTTGAGTAGATTACAGAATTAATTCTATGAATCCATCTAGTCGTTTCGATTCACACATGGCTGTTTGTTAATTAATAATGATGCAGTGAAAGTTGAATATTCAAGCATAAATATTTAGTTCTTAGGCATATTGTCTGGAGACTGATATCTCATTAGGATTATGTTGGTCACAAAATTATTCACTTATCATCAGTAGGAACAAGTACTTGCATACAAAGTGTGGAAATTAAATAATGAGACTAATGCTGCTGTAAAAGAACTGAGCATGTGTGAAATTTGTATGACTGACAGCTGTGTAGCGTGAAGCCTTCTCTTTCGATTGCTGCCACTTGTTTCTGTAGACATATTAGTCTGTCCGTGGTCTTTGTTTGGATAACATCTGTTTTTTTTGTTTTGCTGAAAAAATGATAAGTGTTTTATTAGAGCAAAGAATTGTCATGAAATTACATATGAAACTTGGAAAAACCGCTACTGAAAAAAATACTTTATTAAAAAAGTATATGGCAATGAATGTTTATCACATGCGGGGGTTTATGAGTGGTTTAAGCATTTCCAAGATGGCCGAAAAGATGTTGAAAATGATGTACGCCTGGGTCACCCTTCCACGTCAAAAACAGATAAAAATATTGAAAAAATTGGTAATCTGATCTGATATGACTGTCGGTGAACTATTCATGTGATTGCTGAAACTGTAGGAATCGACAAAAAGTACTTAAGGCAAATTTTACATAACAACTTTAACATGCAAAAAGTGGGTTCTTCATCAGCAAAATGCACCGGCTCATACTGCATTGGCTGTCAAGACGTTTCTGGCCAAGTATAACATCTTAGTGTTAGACCATCCACTTTATTCACTTGATCTGGCACCATGTGACTTTTTATCTGTTCCCCAAGGTCAAATCTACATTAAAAGGAACAAGATTTCAGACCACTGAAGTTATGAAAGAAAAAGTGGCACATGCTATGAAAGAGCTCACAGAAGAAGACTTCCAACAATGTTTCAAACAATGGAAAATTCGCATGAAGTGTTGTAGGGATAGAGGAGGGGTGTATACTAAAAGGGATAATAACTAAATATGTGTACATTTAGAATAAAATATTTTACAGCATTAGTCTTGTTTTTTAATAGCCACACCTCATATACAAAGTTTTATTTAAAATAAGACTATACAGTCCCTTTTTTGGACTACCTGCAAAATGAACATAAAAACTTTCCTAACCTAAAACAGCCTTTCTCAGTGTTATTTTGATTGTTTTTATGTGCTTGATGTTCCAGAAACATTCATGAAAGGAAAATAAAATCAATAATGAGCTACATAATGAACAATCAAACTGTAACCACTTACCTCGTTTACTATAATAATCAACAAGTGGTTTTGTATATTTATGATATGACTGTAATCTATTTTTTAATATACTTTCATTATCATCACTTCTACGTACCAATGGTTCACCAGTAAACTAAAACAAAAATAAACCAGGAATTAATATTTTATTTTCAAGTGATTTTAAAAATCATCTTTCAGTTAATTATCTAAAACCAACTCAGGCCAGTTAAAATTTATAACCTAACAGAAGAATCCCAACTGACCTAGCTCTAATGAGTACCAAATATTTATTGATGAGGAAAGCAATTGGGTATTGTGCTATCCTAACACTCCTTCATGAAACATTTGCTGTAAAAAAGAATCGCATACCTTTCACTAGGAAAGTTATAGAAATCTCTGATTTCCCTGTGGCTGCTCCACAGGGTTATTCAACTTTGATTCAGTAAACAATTTTAACATAATTATTAATATAACAAATAAGTATAAAAAAATATCTTTAGATCTGAAAAGTTACAAAAGGCATTCAAATTGCTTATTCTGTAATTTGTGATTAATGAAAAAACAACTGAATGAACAGTAAATTTTTCTGTTTTTTCCTGGAAAAATAACATTAAAAGATACTAAAACATACTAAATAAATAATAATGTGAACATGGTTGGTAAAGGGCTTTGATTTACAGTAAAATGTGCAATTAAATTAGAAATCATCTGTTTTTAAGAGAAAGGGTGATAAAGAACTCCACCAGCAAAATTAAAGCTTATCAATCAAAAATTAAATAACAGTATTAGTAGGAGTACCAAACTTTCACTAGCATAAAAGAACAATAAAGGAAAATGAACAAATGGTTGATGAAGATTTAAGACCTCTCACTGGGTATTGTTATAGAAAACACTAAAAAACAAAACAAAAATAAATTTCTTAATAATGATTTATTGAACAATATTAACATTATTTTTTTATGGTAGAAGCACCTTCCTGTGCATATTTTTTGCTTCAGGGCTGTAAATTAGGCACATTCAACTAAAATATGATGAAATGATAGAATTTCATAATAAAAATTGCATACTGTTGCTTTCTCATCCCTGCATTTTTAGGCTGTGTTGCTTGTAATACATAAGGCTTTAATATCACACAAATATAATATCAAAAGAAGGTAGGTGTCTTGAGTTAATATTGATAACACTGAAAAACAATAATAAGAGATGGATATAACACACTACTAGTATGTGATGACAGGCTGGGCAGAGCCTTGTTAAAATAGCCTCCACAAATAGTTCTGGTGTATACATACTACTGTGCCAAACAAATAAGTGTGTTTACTAATAATACATGAAAAACCATCAGAATTTAACAGCTTGGATCAATTTATGTTTAAATTTCAGGAATGAGTTTATTAGTTATATAAATTTTGGCTGGAACATAAAGGATTAGTTATGGCATTAATGTGTAATAATTAAAGTTTATTAACAATTTCCCCAATGGGAAATGTGGACAGGAAAGTAAGATAATTCTTGATATTTGGGAGATTATATAGCTAATATTTGGAAAGCTCTTTTTCCAAAAGTAGATTCCTGGAGTTCCTGTCTAGCATCAAAAGGACAATTTAATGTATTTGGTTGTGTTTTCTTTTTATGTGGCCCTATTCCTATTGTACGTATTATAAAATCTTGTAAGTTTTATCTTTTGAAATTAATGTATGAATAATGTTCTTATCTCTATTTTTTTAAAATAATTTATGTTCATATAAAAACAAACATTTACATATGTGTTTATGAAAGTATGTATAGAGATGCAAACATAATCATTTGCTTACCATATTTTTCAAAGTTATAGAAGTTTTTAAAATGTTTTAGTTGAAACAGAAACTGAAAAAAAGGACATCAATAAAAAATAGAGTGTAGCAGTAGTATGAAGTACTTCCATATTATAAATTAAATTACTTTTATTGAATTACACATAACACATACAATCTTTTGTAGAACATTCCTACTTATAAATACATACATATGGCAAAAATAAACATTATGTATTCTAAAACTTAATTTATAAACACTTCTTTAATTTTCTTAGTAACTAACAACCTACTGTATTATACGTCCAAATTAGAAACTAATTTAATGAATTTAGTTCTAAAAGGAAGTGCAGAGGGTAATAAATGGAAAAGGAAGAAAGTTAAACGATATAACTGAAAATACAAAAAAAAGGAAGTATTTTGAGACTAAATGTACAGAACAGCCAGAAAAAATTCATAGAGATATCCATCAAAGCAAAAATTTTTTATTTAATTTTTTGAAGGGTGAACAACTGGGTGGTTCATTACTTTTAAGCATTTCAACTGCACTATTGATTAACTACAATGGAATTTTCATCTAACATTTTTTAAAAAAGGATAACGGAACAAATATTTCATTACTTATTTTAAGCCACTAAACATATTTGGTATAGTACATTTGGTTACAGAGTCCCTCTCAATTTTATTATTCATATAGTTAATGCATTTAGTACAAAACTTTCCCGATCAGTATGAATGATAATGAGGAATTTTTTTTTGATGCTATTTAATAAATGTAATGTTGAATACCTTCATCTCTTGTTCACCATTGCATACTTTAAAAATAATGTATCTATTGCTTTTTCACATCAACACATCTTACCAACTTTTGCAGTTTATCATAGTTCCTTCCATTTAAAAAACGACATTTTTTTTTAGTGTAACATGCACATTTTTCTTTCTAACTACAACCCAATTTTTCCATTTAATGAATGGCTATAAGATCTTTCTTTACATACAATTAACTGTTCATCAATGAACAAACTTCAAAACTATCAAAGTTTGTGATCGGTTTTTTATTTTTCCAGTATTTATTCAGAATTAGAAGTGATGATTCTATTTAGCTGAAAGTTACGCAATTGTTTGCTTTGTTTTAGGATGAACAGATACACATAGTGTTGCAGCAGTATAAATGTATTTTTTTAATCCTCTTCTTGCATGAGTTTGAATAAATTGTAAATTCACTGATGGAAATGTTCACTTAAAATTTTACTAGTTGCATCTTTTCAGACATTAATTCAGTCATGTTGGTAACATTTTAATTACTTTAAAGTAATGCTAAAAAATAAAGTAACTAATATTATATGCAATAAATACAATTTGCAACCTCACATGTTAAACACAGATATGTTAATAATTAATTATTCTTTAATAATCATATATGTGTAAGATGCTAAGATACACTAATTATTTGAAATTACAAAACTGTAGCTTATATACTATTAAAACTAGGAGACATGAATCTGCAGGGAATGAGTGTTGTTTCAGCTAATTTATAATAGTATACACACATGGTCTAAATTGAATCCTATTGAAACAGGTCAAAATTTAAACACTATTCAACAATAAACAAGCATGAAAATTCAAAAGAATATTAGAAAAACTAACAAAATGAGGCAAGATTAACTTAAAAGATTATTCTTACATCTTAATGTTTCAATTACAATAATTTTAGAAAACATTAACGGAATCAAGTTTTTATAACAAAATTACTCAGCACAATATGATTGGAAAATTATTTCTCTAGACTGTTTAGTTTGCTCTTCAGTCAAAGGCACCCATAAAAATTGTGAGACCCTCCAACCTTATCCTTCTTAAGGTTTATGGTTGTCTAAGACTCCTGTAAATTGTTTATCTAATAAATTTAAAAAAAACGTTTAAGAGTTAAAATTGGATGAGTTATTTGGTTTCCAGATAATAAAACTGATTATCCAGGTTCATTTTTAAAAAGTGATTTAAAGTTTAAAATTAAAATATTTTTTGATTTTGGTTTCAAATATGCTTTAAGCAATCCCACTTATTTTTCTACAGGGCTGGACAGACCACACTTCTAGTGTAAATAGCTTTTAATTCTTTTGCAGATAATCCCTGGGGTTCTGACACAAATTATCAGTCTTTCCTTGATGTTGTTTCAACAGATATATTTCTTACAGTGGTAAAAAATATTGCATTTAGGTTTTAATAGTGTGCTTTAAGTAATAAGCTGAAAATATATAACATCTTGTTGGCAAAATGTTACTTGCAGTTAAAGTTGTACTTACTGGATAATCTTCATTTTTGAAAGAATTAGTCAACTTTGCAATGACTTTTTATGATTATGTACAAACCAACCTCACACTCTAGAAAACTTCAACACTAAATAAATAATCCCCAGTATGTTAATTATATAAGTTACATCACAAAAAATGTGTATACATTTCAAACAAATGATAATAATGGTTTCTGTAATGATAAATCTCAGATATAGTCTTCACAGGACAAAAAAAAGAACTAAATTAATTTTTTATCCAAATTACATGCTTAATTAATTACATTTTCTTACAAGTAAATATTGAAAGAAAATAGTCTAGAATTAATGAAGGCGGTTGGGAGATCTTAAGGTTTTATGTAAAAGTAAAATGACTGAGACAGTTGATTTAAAAAATGATAGGCTGAAATATTAATAAAAATTGAAATTAATATCTATCAAATAAAAATTGTTAGTGTAGTGTACTGTTAGTGTTAATCAATTTTAAAATGATGAATTTAGAAATCACATTAAACTTCAAGTTTAACTCTCTTAAAAACAAAAAGAATCATTATGGGTTCCAGAGATACAGCTGGAAAGAGCTGTCCTTGACAGAATTTCTCAAATTATTAGAAGTAAATTTTTAATTGATTAATTATGGAAGTGGCTAAATTTGACAAAGTATTTTTTTCCATGTTTTACCAGGATGTAAGTTTAAGCATAGTTGAAAATGTACTGAAAAAATATTACCTTTTAGTTGAAAACAGATTTCAGAAATGAAATCAAATTACAATGATTAAAAAAAGCGACTGTGTAACAAAAATAAAACCACTTAAGATTTTATCATTATTATGAAGCAACCTGTTAAGTTTTTAAACTTATCAATTAAAAAATAGAATCATGCTAAGATTAAACTTGATGTGCTATGTTCATTATTTAACATAGTGAATTATTAAAACTTAATACTCACTTTTTTGATAATTGAATGAATGACATGTTTTGTTTATAGATCTCAGTATTTTTACTTTATTCTTTATAATGATAACAGCTACATATAAGCAACAAAAATATGAACAGTGCTTTAGGAGAAGCAGTTAAATAGAAGTAAATCCACTTTATTATCGAGACCAGAACCAATATTAAAACTTGTAATATACAAAGTACGACACATATATTACATACAATATGTTTTTAATTTGAAGTGTTCGTTCAATATATTAGTTAAAAATCACTGGAGCTTATTTCTTTTATACATAAGAGTTTTTCTTTTACAAAGTAATCATATAAACTAATACATCTTAGTATGAATAATATTAAGTTTACATTTTTAGGATAGCTCAGAACAAAACTATTCTGTATTAATATATTTACAGCTGAATCTTGGCAAGTTTTGCATCTTAAATAACAGTATAATGTATAACCAACATAAAAGAAGATGTGAGGTAAATAATCATAATAATAATGTCTTAGAAAATAAATATTTTGATACAGATGAAATGCATACACATGCTCTTATAATATTATAAGGAATAACTAAAAGCCCCATTAGTGTTTAAAGTGTTAGCAGTCTCAGAATAATAAAAAAAATCAAAATTAAATTATTATAGACACAATGATAAAAAAAAATTACAGATTTAAAGTCAGCTTCCATCTTTCTCAAAAATAACTGAAAATGTATTAAGTCAGAATCTCATCTAAATTAATGCACTAAATCCTAAAATAATAAGTTCGAAAGGGATATCTACAAAAAGTGAATAGTTATTTAAAAAAAAAAAATTGAATAATTTCACTTTTTTATGATCAAAATTCATAAATTATCTTTTGTTGCATTTTATTCTGTTATTTACAGTTTTTACTCTTAGTTTATTTTTTAACTACTGTATATAAAATTAAGTCTGATTCCTAATTTATGGAATATCCACTTTCTTCACAATCTATACAGATACTGTACGGTCACAGATTATCAAAATTAGACATCTTGTATTTGAATAAACTTCTCAACTTTAGCCATTTTTCATTTACGAGGTATATTTCCTTGAATGTGCAGTAAGTTGAATTGTGAACAATATTTGTAACCCTCCTTCTTGGAAGTTTGGTAAGCAAGTATGGCAGATGCAGTCTTTGCAATTCAGTGAATAATAAATATCAGTAGAAGCATTCAATTTAGTTCTGAAAAACAATCAAGAAAAAAGGTAACTCAATAGTTTTAATGAAATTTCCTCTTAAAGTTATAAAAAAATATATCAAACTACACAAAATAGCATTGATTTGAATCACAGAATTTTAACAAAGAATAGAACTTATCAGTACAAGATAACTACAGTTAAGTGATATTTACAAAAAAATGTAAATGAACTACATATTTTTATAGCTTTTATCAACATTTTATGGGTTACATGGATGGTATATTTTATCTATAATTTTTTTTTTACTCAAAATTTAAACTGATAGTTTTAAAATTTTTTAAAGTTACGATCACTTTTTTCAGACTCTGAAATGTGTCAAACAATGCATGTTCATAATAACATATTGTAAAAGAATAACAGCAGGAGCTAATTATAACATCATGAAAATCAAGTAATAAATCCAAAATCTATTAAAATAAATTTCAGGCTGTTATAATGTAAAGATAAAACTGACAATTTTTATTAAGAATATAATGTCCTCCTTTATATAGAAAAAGGGGCACTAAGAAAGGATTTTAACACTGTAATACGTTATATTTATAGTAGAATAAATACAGTCCATAAGTAGAAGTTCAAATTTTACTATTATATCACTGTGATTAATTTAAATAATATTTTCCTCAACCTTTTTTTTTATATTCTCCACTATTCTTCTGTTATTTATTGACTAAATATGAAAAAAATGTAAAAAAATATAATAGATTATCATATGCAAGTAAAAAACAATAAAATTTAGTAAAATTAAAACAAAAAAGGAAATGAAAATGTCCAAGATACTGGAAATAATCTGATACATAGAAATCTGCATTACATACATAGTTGAGAATAATTTTTTATGACTTAACCAAAAAGTTAAGTCATAAAAATATAATTTAAGTCATAAGTTACATAATGACATGAAATTTTGCTAATATGATAAAGAAGAAAAGAAAAAATCTGAGAATAATCTTCTGAAATTTTATTTACTGTAAACTGTGTAAACAACATAGAAGTCTAAAAGGCATATATGAAAAATGTAATAAAAATTAGGTACTTTTTTCACAGACATGGTGTGATTCAGTAATTTGTAACATGTTACTTGGCAAAAATGTTGCTGGCAAAAAATATAATACACAAATCATTCATTTCTTTTTTTATAAGAACTGAAACAGCCTATCCTTCAATGACCTATTAGGTTAAGATTGTGTGGTGTATATTTTTATATGATAAAAAACCTCATGTAGTGTAATTTATTAGTTTATTCAAGACAAAAAAAGTTTTGCATTGCAATGAAATAATGGTAATAAATAGTTAATTATTTAGACTACAAATGCTGCAAAATGAACTTCTTTAGTACTTGAAGGAGAATCTGAATTGCTTGTATACATTCATGTTAAATAAATATGAAAAAAAAAGTTGTGCAATTGTTTTATTAGGAGTTTCATCAAAGGTAAATACTTACCTAAATAGAGTATTTGTTTTGTATTTTATGCTGAATATCACTTGTCATGGTTTAATTCATAATTTTTATTTTAATATCATAAGATAAAACATACATGCAAGGCTACAAAATATGTTGTACCTTATTATTACAGAAATAGTATTCTAAGACTTACATTGCCTAAAATTCTTTCTGGAGGATCTATCATACCTGTAAGAGATAAGATGAAAGTCGAATTATATATCTAATACTATTATATATCAAAGTTAGTTCAATTTATATGAAATTTTATTTAAGAATACAAATTAAACTATTCTGAGAAAGGGCTATTTTAAAGAAGATTTGGCTCTTTATAATTGGATTTGTATTCTATTTAAAAGGGTAAAATTCTGTTTTTAAAATTTAAAATTATTAAAATAGAATTTTGTACAATTTTAACTACTTCTTCACACTATTCACCATTGCAAAAAAAGCTTCCCACCTTTAACTGAATTGCAGGAGAATTTTCAAAAGTAATTATGTTTTGAAAAATAAAAAGATAAAATTGAGATGCTTTAACATTTCAAGATCAAGATACTAAATCAAAAGCAGCAAACATAATAAAATATGTAAAATATTATTTATAAATTCTAGTTAGTTTAAATTATTATTTTTGCTCTTGGAAAAGACCAATATTTTTTTAACTTAAAATATGTTAAAATCACTTACAATATTTCTATAATTACTTGTTTAAAGAAAACTTTAGACAATGTACTTAACTCACCTTTTACTCCTTACATACAGGAAGCTTTATCATTCTTCAATTTGCTGGAAGAATTAGTCTTCTTTACTTTAGTTGTCAAAACACTTCACTTGTACCAATGGTTCAGCTGATATTGTCAGAAATATACAATAATCTACTGATAATTAAAATTTGTTAATTAAATAGTAAGAAAATTTCACACTGTAAAGTACAAAATTAAAATACTGCACGATAATAATAAAATTTAAATAAAGGAGTTTTAACATTCAAGCAGGCTATTAAATAGCAAAAATTCAATGATTTAAATTAGCATGAAGATATGTTAAAGATGTTTAATATATTGATAATCATAAAGTAAATTTAATGAGAAATATTATAAAAATGATACTGAGAAAAAATAAAAACTCATTTAAAGAAAATTCATTAGTATACTGCTGCTGATACAAGACAGAACTAAATTTTATTCAACATTAGTGATCTACACTATCTTGCCAATGCTCTTAATAACTGTCATTAACTCTTTTTTTAAAAAAAAAAACTTAAATAATTTTTAATTAAAAATGTTTTGCAGCACTGAAGAATTTCCTTCTGATGTCAAGAAGTAGTTTAGTTAACTGTATGGAGTTCAACTTCTGAATTGCCTTATACTCAGCACTGAATAATCAGAGGTGGTATATAAAAAGTGATTAATGCACATAAATTATTTTGATAGACCAATTTTCATGTACCTCATTTATGAGTAAAGTAAAATGTTAATTACTTCAACGTAAAGCTATATATACAAGCAATATATTACAAACAGCAATTATAAAAAGCAATATATTACAAACAGAAAACAAAATAAACTGGGGTGTATGAACTAGTTTTTATGGAATAGTGGACAGTTATTCAAAAGTGTGTTTATTATAAACATGATGATTGAACCATTGTCCTTCACTATATAACTAAAGATAAGATATATACCTTAAAATATTCACTGAAAAATTCAACTCTCAATCATGAGATACTGGTGTGGAAGTTTCCAAGCATTCAGAAACACAGATCCATAATGTAACATACAAGCATGTCAAAATAAAGCAAATGTATGGGTAGCCCATTCCAGCACATACAACTGTTAAAATGCGGCAGCAGCACTTTCAACAGTTGAAAAAAAAAAATTGGTTTTGTCTAGAAAAAAAACGTTTTCAGTATTATGCAGCTGTAAGCAGTTGCACACTACATCCCTATTTTCCACTGAGGCCAGGATATTTTTTTTTTTTTACAAGAAAGAATGAGATAGACTACAAAACCAAAAGAAACTTAATAACTGGGATCAAGAAGTTGGGATATACCTAATTAAGGGAAAAATTAGAAGGCAAATTTATCAATA
The DNA here is from genome assembly GCF_047948215.1 of Lycorma delicatula. NCBI lineage: Eukaryota > Metazoa > Arthropoda > Insecta > Hemiptera > Fulgoridae > Lycorma > Lycorma delicatula. Next base: position 114,934,488 of record NC_134455.1, on the reverse strand, counting down.
AATAAATAACCAACCCATAACAAAAAAAGAAATAAAAGAATTTAAAAAAATAAAAATGAAGCTTAAAGAGTAGATATTAGAAAGTGCTTGTGGGTAAAAAACTACTCATTATCATAAGATTAACTGTTAATAATTGATTCTAGAATCAATGGATAATGTAGAATGTATAAAAAATAATGAAGATGAAAACTGTATAGGGTCTAAACAAAAACTTTTATTCCTCTTTCATGACTTTATTGATTTAGATAAACATTCTTAAAGTGCATTTTGAACTCTACTGTCAGCCAGTTTTGGATTGTTTTTGTTTGTTCTAAATTTATAAAGGTAATTTAAGATAATCCTTCTTTTATGTAAAAATATATCAGATTGTGTTTTATTTTAATTACATACTTATACATTTAAAAACTATCCAAAGTTATTCAAATGTGGACAGATCCTATAAATCATTGACATAATATTTAAAAGTAATAATAGAGGCAAAATGAATATAAACACTGTGTATGTAATATTATTTTGCACAAGAGAATAAATCATCCCATTATTGATAATTAAGTTTGTGATTTCTTACATCATCAGTCATTGGTTTTTTTGGTGGATGAAATTCTTCATGATATGAGCGACCACTCGCTGGATGTATTAGACGACCTGTTATTCGTTTAATCAACAAACTGTCTTCTATACAGAATTCAACAACTGCATCAAGACTCTGCTTCCTCTTCTCTAATAGATTGTCAAGCTGCAAGAAAATAAAATTAAAATTATTTTATAACAAACCAGCAATAATGGTGTGCACAAATGATCATAGAGATTGGATGTTGAAAACTAGATTATGTTTACGTTACATAATCCTTAATCACTTAATAAAAAAAAAAAAACCATTTAAACTATATAATTCTGAGATATTAAAGAGCAATGATATAAAAAAAAATATTTAAAAAATCTCAAACAAGTTTCCAGAAAATTATTAATTAATTTTCAAATCCTGGTTTTCCTAGTCATACCAGGATAACCTTTTGATTTTAGTTATGCTGTAAATAATGTAACATTTTTTTCTTGGATTTTTTTGAGTGAGCAGCCCTGAGTTTATTATTACACTATATGATATTTAATGTCTTCATGTACCTCAACACTACACAACAATTACAAAAAAATGTATAAGTTATTGTACCTATAACTTATTAACTTGTTTTATAAGTTAATAAGTTATAGGTACATATTACATTTAAAAAAAACACTTTTAAATGTTGAAGTCAAAAATTACCAAAGATTATCTGATCAAATTTACATAATATTAAAACAGTGCAGAACAATGAATAAATATTACCTGGGCTTCAAACAAATTAATACAGTTAGACAAAAACATGATCTAGACAGCATGATTAGATGTGCGATACATCTGCCTCACTGGAATTCTTATTACTCTAGCAGTTTTTCTCAAGATGGATAATGGATGGTTCCCCATAATCTCCATTAACTACACAAAACAATCAATAATATGAGGTAATAACAGGGGAGAACTTCTAATTGTTTACTAATGGCTTTTATTTATTGGCTTTAGTAACTGTTCTGTAATAATTCTACATTTTGGTAAAAATATATACATATGTAATTTTATAGGAACGCTAAGGATATTTAATGGAAATCCTTTAAAGAAAGATTAAAAAAATCTTTCTTAAACAATTCATTATTTAATTTCTACTCCTAAAATTTTTTAACTATCTTAAGTGAGAATATGAGCTAAAAAATGGTCAAGATTAATACGTGAGAATGAATGTGAGATCAAAAACAATCATTGGATGTGATTAGTGACTGTGACAATGCTAAAATAGTAACTGATAGCATTAAGTGAATACAGTTGTTTTCCATAAATTTTAAGTGATGTTAATTGCTAAGTTCATTTACCGTCAATAAATTCCCACAATATGCTATGGAAATGTTTAACTTTGATGATCTATGGAAACCAGATTTTATCTTCTGGGCTGAACTCCCACTGGCTTTAATCTATCAGTTGGAAGTGGTTGGCATAGTAACAACTGAACTAGTCTCAGGTTTGATCCTTGACAAGGGTTTGGCATTCTTTCATCCATCAATTCAGCTATTTCATCTTTCTCTTAAGAATAACATGTTCCACAAAAGCATAAATTAAAAAAAATCTTTCTTTGTACTCTTCAATTTTCAGGATAATATTCTGAGGTGCTCTAGATGTTGTAGAAACTTTATAAGGGCACCACCTTACCTGGGACCCACCAAACCATATAGACTTCATTCCTCTATATAAGGTACATGCCTAAATGTTAGCACAATAATAGTGAATAATTCAAGTTAAATATAATTTCTAATTAAGTAATGTTTATTATCAAATGAAAATGGTGTCTTGAATGGTAATAGTTAGGTAATATTTAAAAGATACAATTTTTTCAAACAATTTTCAAGCTATTTCTTATTTTCCATAATGGCCAGTTGTCAAAGTACTACAAGGGGTTGAATATTTTTCTTTTTAATGAATATTGCCTAAATAATATTATTTTTGTGCACTGGTGAACGACTGTTATAAGTTACGATGTCAAGATCAAGCCTAAACTTTTAGTACACTGGTATAAACAGTGACATAAGAAAATGACAGATGCTATTTTGGTATACTGAATTAACAAGATAAAAATAATTTAACTTATACCGCCAAGCTAACTGCAAGTGTGATTTAAGAATGTCAAGATTATGCAGGTTTTGTTATGTCATTCTTAATTCTATCAACCTAAACCTAACAACAGTTCAAAGCAAACATATATAATTCCATATTAAGATTTAGAAGTGTATACCTTTCCAACACAATTTAATAAATTTTATTTAGCAACAAAAGAGAAACCGTAATTCAGGCAATGCAAATTAAAATTACTGTATTCATACGAAGGTGTACTAGTGATTTTCAGTTTTTTATTATCTTACCAGTGTAACAAGTATAACCAATACTAGTACTAATTTTTCTAATATTATTTTCAGTATTTTATGCTAAACATTAAAATACCTACTTAAAATGCACAAGACAAGATTACAAGTCACTGCCTATTGAAACATGGAACCTGGAGTAATGCATTAAAATTCTTTATTTAAAGCAGACTCACTATAGTTTACCTGTCCATCAACTCCATTTCTTTAACCGAAAAAATATGAGTGTATTGTACTTAATAAAATAGCTAGCTGGCCTATCGAAGCTATTCCACAGCTGAAAATCAATTTCACTTCCAGCATGATGGCAGTTTAGAACAGTATGGCACAGTAGTAAGTGATAAAATCTTTAGAGAGAAAATGATTGAACAATTGGTCTACAGAATAGAAATCACCTGGGTCACATCACAGTATGATGAACCTTTTTCTTTTGGGATGTTGCAAAAAATAAAACACTAGAAGAGTTAAAAAAGGCAATTTGAATAAATACAGATCTTACATCTTTTGTCAAAATCTGTCTTATTATTTTACAATACATTCAGTAATATTTTAATCCAAAAAGGAACAACTTGAAAAGAAATGTTAATTCAGGCAACCCAAATGTAACTTTCATTTAATGGGAAAGTGGTATATTAAAATAAATAGTATTCTGACTTCTCAGATGAGGAGAGTTAAAAGAAAAAGTATTAACATTTTTTAAATACATAAAAACTCTGGTTTTCATGAGCATGTGTAGTTTAACCTTTTTGAGAGTAACATAAATATGTAAATCCTAATTCATGCTCAGACTAGACTTATTAAAGTTACTCTTCTTTATGTAGTCATTCTCTATATGATTTATCACATCAAAATCACTAGGAATGAATATTATTTTAATTCAAATAAAATTTAAAACTATTTATTTTAAATAAATTTTAAAACATAATTTTTATTATAAACAAAATTAGGCTTTTCTTTAAACAAAACTAAGGAGTTGTCAATTATTATACTTTGAAAGGGCAAACAACATTTGAGACTTTTTTTTCAATTTATCTAATAATTCTTGAATTTTGAAAAGATGGAAGCCGGGTGGGTTGATCCAGCATATTAAGAATGTTCAAATATCAATCTCTAACCATCATTTCAGAAAATACTGGGGAATGCAACAGCCTGTCTGTTGACCAGCACTCTTTTATAGAATTTTTCTTATTTCTTGGCATAAGCATGATCAAACTCAAAACTCAAAAATGTATAAAGTTAATCTATGTTGGCTGGTGTCCATCACTGTAAATTTGAATAAGCAAGATCAGTTGGTTCAGAGGCTTGGGTATAATATGTGTTTGTATCATTCAGTATATGTTCAATAATTTCAGATGTTATTAGAACTTAAACGAGTAAAAATAAATCCTGGACATGAATCGACCATGTTTACTAACAGAGTTCAACAAAACTTACAAAACCTTGTTTTAGAACGTTGGTAACATGATTTTATTCTTCCTATTTCCTGCTGTTAGCTACAATTTGTCGATAATGTAAATATTTCATTTTAAAGCCATTTAAGTGCAGCAAATGTTGGTGAAAGACCTATATTAGTCGCGCTAACATAATGATAGTACTCAAATGATAAAGTTCTAAAACGAGTTTATGTGACTAGTTTGTGCGAACAGTTTACTACAGTTGCCTAAGTGGGATGCCAGTCCTGAAAAGGTTAAGTAGCAAGATTTCAATGTTAAAAAATATACAAAATAATAATAAATGAAAATAATAGAAACCACCAAAACACAGTAAATAGTAAGGTATTAATTCCAAGAATTGATTTTTGCAGGAGTCCGAATCCTCAATTGTTATTAAATTCTATAATTACATTAAAACATATTTAATTATAATTTGCTAATTTGTCAAAAATACTTTTTTGAAAATCTTTAAGTTTATTATGGATGAATACGCAAATTCTGCTGACCAGTACTGGAATGATGGAATATTTAAAATGTTGTGTCTATTGTCATTACTGCAACTGTTACATTATACTTTTATTATGTTTTTAAACCTCTGTTGGTCAAGGAGCGAGTGCAGCACTCACTTTAATTATTGATTTGTTGTAAAAACCTGACTTTTTGTTTCTATTTGTCCCATCTCCTCAGTAGCTGTCAGTTAGGATGTAAGGAGGGGGATGATAATGTACGCATTAATCCACATCAATCTTCAGTCGATTCAGTACCTCTGAGTTGAACATTAGAGCATGTCAGTGAGCGCAGCACTCACCCATTGACCACCAATGTTACTCTTTTTCAGTCTTTAGTTACTTTTGTTCTTTGAGTAAATTAAGTGTTGTCATATTTTACTTTTTCTGGTGGGATAACATGTACCAAAATTGGCAAATAGTGAAGTGGTTAGAAGAAGAGATGTCCAGTGATGGTAATAAAGGTATTGACTCTTGATTCTGAAAATGATTATGTGACTATCAAAATGAAATGATGACAATAAAAGTGAACAATCTGCAGAGGAAGATAATGATTTAGCCAATCATGAACAAGATTATAATAGGTTGTGACAAAGTAACTGTTTGGAAAATCCATGCACCAGCCATAAATCAATGTAGATTGCTAAGAAATATTGTTATTCACCCACTGGGAGGACTGCCTGCCCTCGCGGAGCAGTACATCCCGATGCCTGAAGTAACTTTGGGGTTACTCGCAGTTTACTATCAGTGCATTGTCTTTTTTGTAAAATAATCATAAATGACAGAAGGCCATCACAGGTTATTAAATGCACTGGAGATGTCCAGGAAATATTCCTTCTTACTAGCTCTTATCACACTCATCATGCAGAGTATGGCGTCCTTGATACTCTTTCTGGGATGAAACCCATACTGATTTTCCATCAATAAGCTTTGTGAGATCAGCCTCTCATTTATACGCAGGTACAGAACCTTTTCAAAGACCTTACCAGTAACCAGCAATGTCACGGGCCTATACAACAAAGTAACAATGGGATCCTTGTCGCCTCCTTTAAACAATAATTTAAAAATACCCTTCTTCCAGCATACTGGGCAGTCCTTGTGCTCCACCTGCAGACGGTATGTAGTTTTTCCAGCTTCACTCTCAGGCAGTAAATCATCAATTTGCATAAGATGTCATATACGTCTAAAATTACGCAAAACCAGGTTGAGAGGGCAGACAGAAGAACGTCCTTATGTCATTAGTGTCCCAGTACCCTATAGATGACTTCCTAGGGACCCTTGTTCCCCTGCTCATGCACAAAGAATACCGGGAATCCCTCTTTGCTGTCCGAACTTTGTGAAAATATCAAGATCTATGATCTCTGTATTCAGACACAAGAACTGCCTGCCATTCTGGATCACCCTCATGTTGAGAAGCTCTCTGCAAATGACTGACAGCCTGTTTCAAAGCTGACAATTCCCTGCTTCACCATGGAGCAAGTCTCTCTTGACCAGAATTGCAGGGAATTGAATTTTTGGTGGAGTCAATAAAGACCGCTGACAGACTTACTGCCAGGTCCTCCAGACTTTGATCCAAAACTCGAAGCCTGGCTGAAAGAAAATCAAAAAAAGTTTTTCCAGTCTGCATGCCTGTGCAGAAAACAAAACTCCTGAACCAGAACATTACATTGGTAGCGCTCACTCAAACCATCAGCAATCTCATAAAGAATCAATAGATGAACGCTTGAACAATCAATTACCTTCCAGTTACAAGCATTGGCAGGGAAATACCTACCAACGGTAACATCGATGTTCACTCCTCCAAACAACTGTTGCCCATCTACATTACCTGTGTAGGTGGGCAACTCCCCAGGTACTTTAAATACCTGATGATTAGGCTGGGCTAAGAAGCCCTCTACTAATTCACTGCCATCATCGATGAAACCACTATGCCACAAACGTGACTTTGCATTCACATATGCACCAACAAGGATTGGACTAGTACCAGGGAATCAAAGGATCCCCGACCTCAAGATGACGATCAGCAGGATCTCTATACTGAAAATATGAACTTGCAACACACAGATGCAAGTTCAGAATATCCACATGGACCACAACATGATGATTATTTGAGAGCTGTCAAATGAAGACACAATCAACCTCTTTTCTGCACAAACAGTAGCCATAATATCTGAAGAAAAATAAAACTCTTCCAACGAGAAAAACCTGGTAGTTCACCAGATACAATGCATGTATGATGATAGATTTGTGTATGTATGAATTTAAAGGAACTGGTGACCTCATGAAACCTGCGGTGGTGATGTTTTATAATTGCACAAAAGGGGGGGGGGGGAGAGAGGTTGATGTAGTTGACGGCATGAAACAAGAATATTCGACAGCAAGAGTAAGTTTCCGATGGCTTCTTCATATCCTTTTTTCACTGCTCAACATTGATGGGATTAACACCCAAATTATTCTAAATTGTAACAATGGAGAAAAGTTGTCATGAAGAAAGTTTCTGAAGATTCTTACTCTTGATAAGCCCACTAGAGCTAATCTAACGGTCTTCAGAACTATTTAAGATTGAACATTAAAAGATTCCTTGGTATGGAACCTTGGAAGATCAGAGACCACAGCCTGTTTTGAATAGAGATGGAGTCAAATGTGAATTTTGCCCTAAAAAGAAAAACAGGTTCACCACAGCTTAATGTGCAAAATATGTAGTACTATGGTGTGCACACAAAAATAAAGTGTGTATATTGCAGTGGAAACACTGAAATGGAACAAGAGTGAGAAATAATTAAAGTAGTATGCATTTTTAATATATCATGTTTCTTTATGAAATTCCTAACAGTATAAGCTAACCTAAAAAAAATTAATTTTTATGTTTAAAAATATAGCTATGCAAATATTTTACTGATATATTTTTTTATTTTTGTCAAAACAATAAAATATCGTGGGTGCTCCCCCATGTGACTATGGAGAGGATCGACCAACGGCGGGTTAAATCATCATGTTCGAATGTGATTTGGTGGTTTAGGTTTATCATTTTATATTTTTGTTTATATTTATAAATGTAATATTTCTTGAGTATATTAATTTTTTTTATCATTATTACAAACTTCCAAAATCTCTACATTATTTTTGCTATCAGTAAGTAATAGCACCTATTTTTTTGTATGCTATGTAATATTCAGTAAATTTTTAAAAAATAATCTGTTGGTTTTACTAATATAAATATTATTATTACATTTGTTGCATTTAATTTTGTATATTCCTCTTAAATACTCTTTATCATTTTTATTGTTATTTTTTTAAATATTTTATAATGTGATTATTTGGTTTATATGATTTTTTATATTTATTTTTATAATATATGTTAGTAATTTTTTCTATTATTTCATTTGTGCAATTGTATTTTTGGTAAACGCTATTATTAATCTTAGTTTTATTTTCCTGGTGCTGTATTTTTGTATAATAATCACAGTATTTTTTATTCTGCTTTTTTTTATGAATTTTTACTGTAATTTTATCATCAACACCATTAAACATTGCTACTTGTTTTATTTAATCTATTTGTTTTTGAGTTAATTTTTACTGTTTTTTTAATGAATAGCTCTCTAAATATCATGTTTTTGACACTGTGCCAAATTTTTAATTTTTTTGTGCCCAAGGTGATTAGAATGTAAATCTCCTAAAATATTTTTTATATATCTTTAAATTAATTTGTTTAAATATATTTAGAATATATCTTCAAAATATGTTTTGTTGTGAGTTTTCTATAAACTGATGTTTCTACTATATTGTTTATTTTGATTTCAGTAACTAAAAACTGTATTTTTCTGGTTATTTTCTATTTTGTATGTAAATTTTAAATTGTTATTCTAATTGTTAAGTTTATTTAAAATGTTCATTATTCAGAGTTGGATTTATATGACTAAAATATCATCTACAAATGTTATCCACGATAATATCTGGTGTATATTTAATATAACATGAACGATTTTAATTTTCAAAATTTTGTGTAAATATTTCAGATGTAATGGTACATATAGGTGATCCTATTGGTAAGTCTTCTGTGTGAATAACAATTTTTCTCATACTCAAAGTAATTTTGAAGACAAATTACTTTTGTATTGCAATTTTGTAAACATGAAATATAAAAGCGTATAAATCAAATATCACATTATAAAATATTTAAAAAATAAAAATAATAGAGGATTTAAGTGGAATATACACAATTAAATGCAATGAATGAAATATTTATATTTGTAAAACCAACAATCATTTTAAAAAAAAATTACAAAACATTTCATAACTTAAAAAAACAGAAAAAATAGATATATCTAATATAACTGACCATTCTTTAGAATGCAAACATGGAAAACTGTAAAAATAATTTAGAGATTTTTAAAATTAGTAATAATGATAAAAAACTGAATACCCTTGAGAAATATTGCATTTATAGATATAAACAAAAATATAAAATAAAAAAAAAAAATTAAATAGACTTTTATTGAATGAATGAAGAATTACAAAAACGCACCAAAATATTTCATGATTTGGAAATTATTAAATTAAAATATAAATTGTTTGGAAAGATTCTGAAATATAAATATATTTAAAGATGTGCTGAAAAAAAAGAAAAATAATTTCCCTTGCATATTAAATCAACAATATATATTTATTTAAAAAAAAAATAATCTCTGATTAAATTCAAATAACATTCTATATTGATAATGATGCTTTATAAATCTGTTTTATATTCACATTAGAGAATGTACTTTTATGTGAATATTTATTTATAAGATCTCTCAGCTATATTTAATCATAATAATGCATTTGAATGAATTTATTAATTAACAAAAATTCCTTTAAATTATATATCACCAATAATAAAAGTGTGGGCCTTCATTGTATTACATAGTAAATTATTAATTAAATGACTATAAAATATAATGTAATACAATGAAGGCCCACACTTTTATTATTGGTGATATATAATTTAAAGGAATTTTTGTTAATTAATAAATTCATTCAAATGCATTATTATGATTGAGAGATGTAGCTGAGAGATCTTATAAATAAATATTCACATAAAAGTACATTCTCTAATGTGAATAGAAAACAGATTTATAAATCTTTTTCAATATTAAATGTTATTTGAATTTAATCAAACAGTTTATTATAAACAATTCTTCTTGATTTAATATGAAAGTGAAATTATTTTTCTTTTCTTGGTGCATCTTTAAATATATTTGAATTGGAAAATTTTTCCAAATAATTTATACATCAATTCAATAATTTGCAAAAAGTGACATTTTGATACTCTTTTTGTAAATTTTTCATTAGTTAAATAAAAGCATATTAAAATGTTTTTTTTTTTTTTTTTTATTTTATACTTTTTAGTGTAAATTAGACTAAGAAACACTACTGTCACAATTAGACAATGTATTATTATGAAACTTCTCGGACACAATCTTAGGGAAATGTATTAATTGATTAATACATTTTAAATGTATTAATTTATTGATACATTAATTAAATGTAACAATTTTAAATGATTATGTAACTCTACAAAATTGTATACAATCGTAGATGGATTTCTTCTGAAATATAATGTTGTAGTAAAATGAATAACCAACTCAAACACATTTGTGCATAAATCTAAGAGCAGTGATTCACTGATTTTAATTGACAGTGGTCCTTATATAACCCACCTTCACCATTATAGGTTGTTCATTTTTTTGTGTAGCAGAAAGCACGTATGACTGGCACTCTGTGTTGAAATCTTTTGTACACATGTGCAGTTGTTTGAATTTCTGTTATTTGCAAACAACGTATTTTCTATGAAAATATATTCTTTAGTTTTGAATTATTTTTTTATCACAATGCAATGTCATTTGCAATAAGCATGGGTGCAAAATTTTAACCTTCTATCTCATTTGGAAGTAGTCTGACAAAATTCTGACCGTTCTGCCATGCGACAGTGCACAGAGCAAGTTAAATAAAAGTGTATTATGATGAACCGCCAAACATTTGAAGATGATTTAATTAAAAACATAATAAAAATACAGTCTAACAGTTGGCAATAATTCTTTGTTCTATTGATAGGATAAAGGAACAGCAGGATGATAGACAAATAGAACAAAGGAAAATACATTTTAAATATTACATCATTCTAGCATTGGACAGCAAAATTTGCATATTCGTCATAATAAATTTCAAAATTCTTAAAAAGAAAGCAATTTTGACAAATTATAATTAAATATGTTTTAATGTAATTAGAATTTAATATGGTAGTTTAAGTTATGAATTATTTGCATAATATATGTATAAATAGATTCATTATGAAAGAGTTAAAAAATTATAACATTTTTTTAAATTAAGATCAGACTGTTTCATTTTATTAATTGATAAAATTGAGAAATAACATAATTATTAAAAAACAAAAAACCCGATTATTAATTATTCACATCTACCTAGAATAATTATCAGAAACAAACAAAAAATTAGTTAAACAAGTTTTTCTTTCTTCTCTTACAGGCATTTTTTCAGGGTATAGTTAGTCAGTGATGTGAAATTTAATATTACTTCTATGGGATGGGCAGGAAGTAACTTTACACTGTAATAAAACTTACTTTATCAAGCTCTACTGCTGCCAATTCTCACTGCAACTGGAAAAGATAGGGAGGATAAGCTGTGGTGAGGATCGTCTGGTGTGTTCATTCATGGTGGGATGATCTTAGTCAAAGTAGACTACGGAACGATCAAGGCAGATACGAGTGCTGCATTCACTATTGAAGAACATTTGTTGACTTGTGTGTGGGCCCAAAAATGTTCATACACTGGTAAAATATTGGAGAACATTGACAATGAAAGACCATATGTGGAAGGACTTGAAAGTTAAATGTTTTCGTCCAGCATCAGTTAATTAGGTAAGTAACAATGATCAAAATGTTTATGCATGTCAGTTATTGCTTTAACACTATCAGAGAACAAATGATAAAACAACATCATGTTCTCAGACAATCGTGCGATTTATCAAAGCTCTTGTAAGTGAAATGGTTTTTTTCTGGATGAAAGACAATCCTCACTTTTTTGAGGAAATCGAACATCTGCCTCATGTTATGATTTGAGTTGGGATGACTATTGAACATTTCCTCGATCCTTATTTTTTTGATGACGCAGTAAATCAAGACAGTTATTTGAGAATGACTGAGAAGTGGTTGCGTTCAGAATTAACAGCAAAAGGGATCGCTGACATACATTTCAGCAAGATAGTGCTTCAGTGCTTTTTGCTTTGAATGTTCACAGATGTCTCAATGAAATTTTTCTGAATCACTGGTTCTCATTTGTGGATCAGAAGAGTTACCAGCTCCATTGTCTTGGGAGAAAGAAGCCTTGACCTCACTGCACTTGACAATGCACTCTGGGGTTTTGTAAAAGAATAGATCCGAAAATGCAGATAAGTTAACAATGAGCAGCTCCAAGATGCTGCTTGGTTACCATTTGAAATGATTACCTTGAACATGCTGTTGCGGATGAAGAACTGGACATGAAGGGGCATACGGCTGTGCTTTGAATACGGTGGAACCCACATAAACATTTTAGATTCATAGAAGGTAAGCTACATCTATCCCAATAATTTCATATCTAGTGTAAAGGAACTTTCCTCCCATCCTGTACCTTTTATGTTGTATTAAGGTGCCTTTTAGTCTTAACAAGGTGGAGGACATTAAAGTCAGCATTTCATATAGCCTACACAGGTACTGGACTACAACATAAAATGTAGAAGTAATATTTCATTTTACATCACTTATTGTATCCTGAAAAATGCCTATAAGAAAAGAAAGAAAAGCTTGTTTAATTATTTTTTGTTTGTTTTTCAAAATTATTCTAGGTAGATGTGTACAATTAGGAGTCATGGATTTTTTTTAATGCTTATTTTATTTGATGCTTTTTTGTTGTTCCATAACATTACCATTCAAGATACTAATCATTTATATACGATACTGGTATTATTTTTATTTTTGAAACAGGCTACTTAAATAGAAATTTGAATGTTAGTGTACATGCATGTGCTAGCTGCAATGCATTCCTGCTTCCTTTTGCTAAGCACTTTTTCATTTACATCTAGAGAAAGATAAATTTTTCAAAAAAAAATATCACAAGATGTAAAAAATGTTCCTTTTTTATTGTATAATGGAATACCTCCATTAAAATTTGGAAATAATGCAATTTTTTAATTTTATTCCCCAATGTAACCTCCCTCCCCTCCGTTTTTGATAAGACAATTTAAGATAACCTATGTTATTTCCAGATCAAAAACCTGTTACAACCCAAAAGTTGGTTATATCTGTGAAACTATAGAAGGGTACAAACATATATAACAATTAACCTTTGTGGTCAGATGGCCAGTATCGCTGGCCACAGCCCGCTCTGTCAGTTCAGAATATTTATGGTACTATTAGCAGTGCTCACAGCTCAAACGGCCAGCAGGACTGGCTGCTAACCTGTCATTGTTGGCGTGGCTGCCATCTTGACTGCTCTGCCACACCAGCTTGGAATTGTTTTTCATTCATTCCTAAATATTTAAATAGGGCATTTAATTTTTAAAAAAACAACGCCAATATTTTATTTTTTATTGACACACAAAAAACAGCTTAACATAATTTTGATTAATTTTTACTTTACTGAATATAACATAATAAAATAATAAAAAATTGTCCAACACATTTGTTTAACTTGCTACCTAGATCATGGTTTATTTTTCAAAGCATTTGCCAATGTGTAGTCAAGGATGTTTCTGACAGGTCTTGCAAAAAAATTTGCTTAGTTTTCTTTCTACTCCAGGTTTTCTGTCATTGCAAACAGTGCAGAAAAGACTGCGCTGGGAAACTTAAAAAAAAGATCGGGAAATGTAATACATAATTAGTTAAAAGGCTGTCCAATAGGTTACAGTACTAACCACAGAAAGAGAAATATACTGTTTCTATAGCAATATGTTTTGAGTGGCCAGTACTACTGGCCATTTGGATGTACAAGGGATTATTTTAACCTGGCCATCCGAGCTGTGAGGAATGAGACTGTGCAAACGATTCTGACTTGACAGGTAAAATGGCTACGGCCAGTACTACAGGCTACCTGACCCCAGTGGACAATTTTAAATACATCATTCAACTGCAAAGAGTTAAATACATTATCACTTACCTATGTATATAGTTGAGTAAAAACAATTTTTAAACAATTAGAATATATTTATAATTTAATAATAAAATAAAAAAATAAATAAAAATATACATACAAAGATGAAGTACCTACAAATTATTTCCTTTTGATTCAAATTCTATTGACAAAAAGTGAATAATGTATTCAAGTTTTACTAATGCTCTTATGTACAATGTACAAGACAGAAAAAGTAAAAACCAAATTGCTGTCTGAATTTTTAAAATTAAAAAAGAAATTTTATGAGTATAAACCAGAAATTATGAACACCTTTTTTAAAAATCTTAACAGTAGAAGGAACACATGGTCCAAATCAATGACATCATATAAATTATATAATGGTTAAGCAGAGCTTTTGAAAATAACCTAGAAGGCTAAAATAGAATGATGTGATATTCAATTTTAATAAATATGGATACTTCAAAAGCCAGGAAATTACTTTAAAAAAAATTCAAATGAAAAAATGGATATGAATTAAAAAAAGTTAATAATTAAGTAGAGATATTATAAAGTAAGAAGGAGAAGGTAGAAAACTAACATACCTAGAAATATATTAAAACTTATAAATAAACACAATACATAAAAATTAAAAAGATGAAGTCAACAAATCTAAATGATATACAAGTAATTGAATTAATAAGATGTGCAAAGTAATAAAAGAAGACTGGTTGAAGAAGAGATGTAACGAGGTAGAAAAAAATATGATTACTGGAAAGGTAGATGTAATACACAGAAAAAAAATTTGAGAAAATTAACCAAAGTGACGTGAATGAAAAAAACTGTTACAGATATAAGAAAGAGTTAATAGATGGCAGGAATATATAGGACTACATAGAAGAGGAAACTATAACTCCAACTACTAGAGCAGGAAAAAGGATTTGATATGAAGATTTTGGAAGGCATGTTAGAATATAACCAACTTGGAGACATACTATTTGCACGAGTAGAACTTTAAATGAAACCAAAAGATCTCCAATTAATATACTGGCTACAATGTAAACTACTAATCAAATCTATATTGCAAACCAGAACATCTTTTTCTTTGCAAAGTTATTTTTAAGAATTCATTCAATTAAAAAGAGTAAAAACATGATATAAGAATTTATGAAGGCAACTTTATTGTGTATTTTCTACAAGGATTAGGCCAAACTGGCCTGTTACGGTGTCCACCTTTTCTTTGATCAATTTATATCTCTTCTTCCTCTTGGTGCATAATACCAAGTCTCCAAAGGCAGCAGAGACATTAAAATAATACGTTAAGTCCACTCTACTTACGTCATTTAATAATTATATCACTTCATTTCACTTGTCATTTCATAATAGAACACATGAAAAGTTCTTCCAAGATAACTTCACTTCTTGTATGGTTTATTGTTTTTCTATTATATTCTCCTCCAAATGTTGCATTTCATTACTTAGTTTAGCTCTTGCTTATTTTGAAATTGATTCTCCCTTAAGCAAAGAATATATCAGCAAATTGTAAATTTTATGGCCTTGCACTGACTCCACTTTTAGAATTTTCTTCTAGTTCTTTTTACTGGTTCTTCCAAAAACAAACTAAAAAGTACGAGGCAGGCTAATTATTATTATCTCAATCCTTTTCGTATTAAACATTTTGAAAACACTGCCTAACTATTATGAAGTCCTACCAAACATCAGCACAAAAAATACATATAAATTGTTGTACTGAAACAATATCATTCTATTCTATGACAAAATAATTTTTTTTTCAAAACTACTTTAACATTTTTTTTTTATCAAATAGAAATGATCTTCTTAATAATAATGGAAATAGGGTAGCATGTGAAAGTAATCTGTTAACATAATTATTATTTGTACAAAATTAATTTGACACAACAAAAATAGATGAAAAAGGTGTCACTTAACCTTCTCTGCTTGGGTTACAGTTCTAGGGAATCCATCAAGAAGAAATCCATTCTCACACTCAGGATTATCAAGATTTTTATTTACTAAATCAACAACTACATCATCGCTAACCAACTGACCTGTAACACAAACAAACTTAATGAACATCACTTCAAAAGTTGAATAAAAAATGGATTAGTATTTGAAACTGTTACACAAAGTAGGGCCACAGTTGTAGATATTGCATGTACACAGTTCTGGACATGACTGCAAGAGCTTAGTAAAGAAAAAAGAAAATAAAACTAATAATTAGACGTTTTTGTTTAAGATAGACTGTCCTTTGAATGATGCTTTAAGAGGAAATAAAAACAGATAGATGACTAACCATTTAATATTTCTTTAAGGTGCAAATGATAGCAAGGATAAACACATTCATGCCTGCTGTAAAGCTGTTTCAAAACTATGCAGTTAAATTCTAGACGTGATAGTTATTTTTTCACTTCTTGAAAAAAATAACGGAAAAGGGTTTCTGCTAATTCTTTGTGTTCACAGTTTGTCTATAATTTTAGGTGGAAATTCATAACATAAATAAATATGATTAGAATTATTCTAATGAAACTTAATAGACATTTATATACTTTCATTTTTTAAAAAAAATATGCTTATGCTTTCAAATATTGTCAGTGGGCTGTCATTTTTTAAATCAACAAATTTCTTAATTTTTAATTTGTCTTATTATGTTTTTGAACATACAGTTATAGAAACTTTTTTCTTTACTTTTGCAATTGGCAATCACTTCCTGTAATTTGACTATGTAATTTATTTATACTACATATAAATAAAACTCACAATGTTCAAGTTATAGTGCTTTTGTAACTTTTTTAGCATAAAATTACTTAAATGATTCAATAATTCTGACAACCTCCAACTTGAATCAGTTCTAATCTAATTAATTATTACCATCATGTGTAACACAGTTTAAGAATTATTTGTTTAATAAATATAACAACATAACGGAGATATTAAAATAATAAATTGATGCATTTCTTAAATTAGATTAAGCGATTAAAAAAAAATTTAAGTTTGAGAAAAATTACTCTCTGTGAGATTTCAATGAATCTTCAATAAAATTAAAAGTTCTGAATTTAATGAAAATGATCTAAATTATATGTGTAGCACTGAAAAAATTATATGGTGTCAATGGTGAATATGACCAATGCATAAATGAAGTTATAAAAAGGAAACAATATGATTTTTCACACATCCTAAAAAATGAATGCAGGATTAAGAATTGATATAAATTAAATAAAATCTGTCAGCAATACTAGTAAATTATGTGAAGTATGAATTAGCTTGAATCACTCAACACTTCTGTAGAAAAGACAAAATTAGTGTTACAAATGAAAACAATTGAAAAGAGTAACTGTATTCTTTTTGGAAAAAAAGGTCTAAATTTTTTAAGAATCTCACAGTACAATGCGCATATTAATGATAAATAGGGAATTTATTTGAAATAAAGAAAAGACATAAACAAATCATTCAAAGTAAATAGCTTTAAAGATGAGAAATAGATGACATCTTTGACATTTTTAAGTACAGCAGATGGGTTACTGCTGTTGCAATTCCATATTAGTAATATTAACTGACTGCTCTGTTCTGGATGGAATTTGTATAACAAGCTTTGTGTGTGATTAATGAACTATACCTCAAAATCAGTATTTGAAAGCAGAACCATTTTATGCATGTCTAACATTATCCACCACATCCTCCACAGAACCCACTATCATCAAATTAATTGAACCTTGATGACTTATGTGGCCTACAAAATGACTTTAATCTCATAAGATTCTATAAAAAATATTTCTCTTTTTTCTAATCAATAATGAAGACCTCAAGTAGAACATTATCAAACTACTTTTCGTTTTGAAATCTTTGCTTAACCATCTGTTTAAACCATCAGTTTCTGTTATCTTCCTGTATTTATTGTCCACACTAGTATATTTATTTTTATAATTTTTGAAAAAAGGTGTTCACAATTACCAGGATATACTGTGAGTTCATTATTCAGGATATACTAAAGAAAAAGAGGAGGAAATATCAATCAACTAATAAAACTGTAATTTCTAATCAAAGATAGACTAACTGCGGGCATCCGCAGTTAGAAAATCTGAGAAACAGGTCAGCCCCTGACCTGTTTCTTGGATTTTGCACTGATATGAATTAGCTTTAAATTAATAGAATAAGTAATTAAAATTAGGTGCTTGTGAAAACCAAGTTTAACCAAAAATGTAAAATCAAGAGAAAAAAATCAGAATTTTCATTGTGGCTTAGAAATCTTTATTGGCAGAGATTTAAATTATTGTAGTAACATTGATAATGTTGGCAACTTATATACAGAATGATTCAAGAGGAAAGAGAAATAATTTGACAACTGATTTTACAGCTTCAAATAAGGAAAAAAGTTCATACAAACATTATGTCCAAAAAGGAAATAATTATTGAGCTACTGCTAGAGATATCTTGCCTTAATTTTCGTTATCCTGGTGAGTACAGGTCATACTTAAACTTTTAAGGCATTGTAAAAGGGGTAAACTTTGATGGTTTCCTATGCTTTCTTATCTGAAAATCAAATAAAACAGATTCCAGAACTGTACCTTCCTTAGTTTTCATGATATCTCACATAAAACAGAAAAATTTGGTGATGAAAAACATATTTTTTTTTTTAGGTTTGAAGTACAATAACTTTTTAATGATAATAAATACATTTTATTATCAAAATTTGTAGAGAATTTAATTCTAAGAAAATTTATATAATTAAATCTACAAAAAAAGAACCAAAAGAACAAAACTTAACTGAAAAATGTTATGAATTTGTAAAAATTAAAAACAGTGTTTTTAGTACAATAAATTTACTTTTGAAAAATTAGGTTGGCAACACTAAATGCCAATGATGGACTGGTTCAAAATGATTGATGTTCAATGATTGGATGTTACTTCAAAATGTCAATGATGGATTTTTAAATATTTATTATAAAGTAAATTCAAAATATTTTAATTTTTCAAAGGTCTAAATTTATTGTATTAAAAACACCTGTTTTTAATTTTTATAAATTCATAACATTTTTCTGTTGTTTTGTTTTTAATAATAAAAGTTGATTTTTTTTTTGTCTTTTATTGGCTTTACTACATCAATTTTCACGGAATTTATTTATTTATGAATTTATTAGTCAATAACAAAGTTATTGTACCTCAAATCTAAAAGAACATGTTTTTTCTGTTTTTCATCACTGAATTTTTCTGTTTTACACTGGATATTATGAAAACCATGGGAACAATTTTGGAATCTGTTTTACTTGATCAAGTCAAAAATCAAAAGAAACCATCAAGTTCATCCCTTATATAATGCCTTAAAAATTTCAGTGTGACCTCATTTCACCAGGAGGGTGGAACTGAAATCCAAACCAACATTTGCTAGCTGTAACTTGATAACAAAGTGTTTTCGGACATATGGTTATATGAATTTTTTCCCTTAAAAGTTCTAGAATCAGTTTTTAAATTATTTCTCTTTCCTTCTGAATCACCTGTATATAAATAAATAAATATATACACACACAACACACATATACAACACTTTAGAATGCGGGATAATTTTCTTTTTCTGTATATGAATTGTATTTTATTAACCTTTTTTTAAATCTAATTAACAAGTATCAAGGTAAGTATACAACAAACATAATATAAATTTTTTATTAATCATATTAAATAGTAATTAAATTATACTCTGTTCAAAAGCCCATCAACAATCTCATTTTTTTAATTCTAGCCCACACTTCCCAACTGGTTTCCCTTCCTGTCCTAGTATGGTATTACAGCTTTCCTTATAATCAAATTCTCATCTCCTTTAACATTATCTTCTTCTTCATATACCTTTTCTATCTGTAAGTCTTCTACTTAAGAGACATATATGTCTGCATTACACTTATAAGCTTGAACTTTCAATTTAAATTGAATAAATTAATTATCTTATAGTACTGCTTGTTATACACAACTCTGTGCATTATATATTTATTTATTATTAGGCCTAATTTAATATTTTCATAATTTAATATTAAATTTAAAAAATGTAAAATAAAAATGTTTTTTAATGTGAAAGTGTAAATTATTCCATACTTCCTAGAATAGAAATCCTGCTTACCTTTCTGTCATATGTTGTTAATTCCTATTACATCTAACTTTTACATATTGATTTATTGCTTTAAATAGTATACAATAACAGTTTCATAACTACGGTTCAATGGTAGAGGTCAAAATCTGGTGATGGGCGGTCGCCAGTGCCAATACTCACAGTTTATAGCTCTAGAAGCTGTTATCCTGAGCTAATTGTAGTGAATTGTAGGTTAAATTATGTAAAGATGTCTAATAAACGATCGTGCAAGTGCAGAATTCGAGACTATTAATAGTTATGTTTTTAGTAAACGAGGTGGACCGACATGTTAATGCATTAAACTAGTTTAATTCGGTTAATAAATTTTAAAGTAGTAGTATTTTAGTATAGAATACATATAAGAAGTGTTTTTTTTTTTTTTGTGAAAATGTACATAGAGATAAGTTTAAACTTAAATAAGTGGAAAAAGAAAGTTGGTAGGTTAAGTAATATAGTAGTACTGACAGTTTTGGTGCACTTTAGTTAGTAACATAGTAGCTCGGTCCACTTGTGATATACGAGGTGCGACAATAAAGTAATGAGACTGATTTTTCCTTGCAAGATGTGGCAATCCTGCAGCTTGCGTAGGCACACCATCTTTGACCTTGGTCTATAAGCTACTTCTAGTCCAAGCGGCACATTGATACAACTGTTCAGTCGTGAATTGTGCTGTAATAAGTGAACACGTGTTTGTGTCTCTCATCACAGAAATGAAACCGCAAAATATTGCGCAACGTTATGCCGTTTCTTTTTGCGTTAAATTGGGTGAAAACGCGAC